>NC_091294.1:10586336-10788836 GCF_038502225.1 Cherax quadricarinatus | reverse complement strand
AATGTGTCGAAAGCCTTCTTATAATCTACGAAAATGCAGTTTACCCACCCCCTCTCTCTCTCTTGTCTTACTTCTGTCACCGTGTCTTAAAACTCCGGTACTTTTACGACAGGATTTCCCCTCCCTGCAACCATGCTGGTTAGCGTGTATAAGCTCATCCCTTTCTAAGTGCTCCACCAGTCATTTCCTGATAAGCTTCTCCACGACTTTAGGTGGAGAAGCTTATCAGTGACATTGGTCTGTAGTATAATGCTACCTGCCTGTCCAGTTTCTTAAAAACTGGGATTACATTGCTGTCTTTCACACCTCAGGTAGTTGCCCTGTTTCGATAGATATGTTGAAGATTGTCAGTGGCACACAGAGCGCCCCTCCTCCTTCCCTCAGGACCCACGGAGAGATGTCCGGTCTCATCGCCTTTGAGGTATCTAGTTCACTTAGCATCCTGTTTACTTCCTCCTTGGTTGTGTGTAGTATCTAGCACTTGTTGCAGTACCATACCATTCTGGTTTACTGTAGTCCAGTCTGTCTCCACTGAAAATACTGCCTTAAATCTCGTGTTAGTAAGTTTATTCAGGTATATATGTCGTGCCGAATATGTAAAACTGGTCAATTAGCAAGAACTCATTTAAAATTAAGTCCTTTCTAAAATTTTCTCTTATACGTTTAAAGATATATTTTTTCATTAATGTTAATGTAAAAAATTATAATTTTGCACCAAAAGAATCTTTCAAAACTTACCTATGTCTATGAAAAATAAAATTATTAAAAAAAAAAAAAAAAAAAAAAATCTTATTATAACAAGAACAATTTATTTTATCCTAACCCAGCTAAATATATTTTAGATTTGTTTACAATAATTTAATACTAAACAAACACAGTGAAATATATTTTTTTCATTAGGTTCAGAATGATTTTGGCGAAATTATTGCATACACAAATTTTCACTTGTCCTATATGGCAAGATGAGCGTTGCTATTTAAGCCAAGATCGCAAGTTCTGCCTATTCGGCACGACATATACAAATAGTTACATAGATTATCATACATTACAGCAAATGTGTAGAGAACCTGGAATAACACAAAAATGTCAGTGACTTATTTCCATTGCGGTCCTTTTAATGCCTTATTATACAGTAAAGGAGATATTATTATACTACAAAGGAGATATACTACGTGGAATAAGGTAAAATGAGTTATTTATATTTATATATGTGTTAGCTAGAAATATAAAAAATCATTCTCCTTCCTTTCTGTCACTACATTCATTAAGCACCTTCTGACTCTCTTCTTGAACTGGTTCATGCTGTGACTGGCTTTGACATGTCTGTTCCATTCCTCTATTCTTGTACAATAAAGGATTGTGGGTACTACAAAGTTGTGCCCTCTACCCGTAGTACCATGATTGCTTTGGTTTTTAGCCGTGATAATATTGGCAGCAAGATATTCTGCACACTATTTGTGAGCAATTTTATAAACTTGATTTAACTTCAGTTTTATTCTGCCTTCAACATTCAGCATATCCAATTGTTGTAATTCATCCTGGCCTACATGTTCTCTTGGACCCAGGTCTAGGATGAATCTTTCCATTATGTTCTGGGTGATTTGTAGTTTATCTTCCAGCGTAGTCCATATGACATTAAATAAGGGCTAGACATAGGGTCCTGAGAGCCTCAGTAGGTAGATACTGTGCTTGTCTGTAGAGGAACTTCAGCCTGGCATTTGCTTTTACTACACTGTTCCCTATCAGTTCTCCTAATATGCATGGGTAAAAGGGGATTCCCAGATATTTTACTGAGGAAACTGAAGTGATGGGCTCCCCATTACACCGGACATTAAAATTATTTGCCTTTCTCAGTTTGTTTCGTGCCGAAGAGTATGGTTTCCGTTATCCAGAGGTGTAACGATAGTTTGTTGTCTACTAACCGTTTACTGCAGGACTCCAGTTCTATTGTTATTACATTAGCTATACTATCTTGTGGGTCTTTACCTGACACTAACAGAGCACTGTCATCTACATACAGTAGGAGTTTGCACTTGACACTGATGGGCATGTCATTTACATAACATTGAAATAATATGGGACCCAGAATACTACCTTGGGGAACTCCACATGCTATTAGCAGGGGTTCTGATTCTGTTTTGCTGATTTTGACAATTTGTGTCCTGTTGCTAAGGTAGGACTTAAACCAGTCTATGGAACCTGTGCCGATAGCTTGAAGTTTCTTGAAGTTTCTTACGTAATATATTGTGGTTGACAATGTCGGAAGCATTTTGCAACTCTAAGGATACCATTCGTATGAGGTTCCCCATCGACATTTCAGTTCTCGTGTAATCCATCAGATTAATTATGGAGGTGTCGGTTGAGTAAGAGCTCCTGAAGGCCTGATTGGTAACTGTGGAGAATGTTGTTGTCATTAAAATACTTAACTACTTGAGAGTACACCGCCCTCTCTAGAATTTTGCATATTATACTGAATATACTAACAGGCCTATAGTTGCTGACATCAGACCTACTATTTTTCTTGAAGACAGGAGTAACTCTGGCCTCCTTGAACCCCTCCGGTACGGTATTAGTGGTGAAGGACAAATTTATTATGTGAGCAATGAGGATTGACAATTCAGAGGCACCATCTTTTAGGAACTTAGATGGGATGTTATCAGGGCCGGTGCTCTTAGTTGGGTTTAACCTGCTTAGTTCTTTTTGCACGAAATCGTGAGATACACTTACTAGTTGACAGCTGTTTGGGGTTACCCCTTTATTGGTATAGTATGCTTTAAACTTATCAGAATCTGTGTTAAAGTTTACTTACTAGTGTTGATGCCACAGTTACGTAGTATGAATTAAAAGTTTGCCACTTTAGTTGTTTCGTGGCATACCTCGTTATCAATATTTAGTACATACTATGTTAGAGCTTTCTACGGGTTTATCGCCATACCCTAGAGCTATCTGGGGCATGGCCAGAGCTTTCTGGGGTTATTCTTGTTATTCTTGTACTCTTCGATTTTTGAGCAAGAGTGCCTTGCCTTTGCTCCTTTTACAAACCTCTACACTCTATTTTGAAATTTTCCCAGGCATCATTTACGTCCGTGCAACTTGTTATTACTGTTCAGTCACAATTGTGTAGCCTATTTTCCAGTATTTCTTTACTGTAGTTTCTAGTTGACCTCATTTTTATTGTCCTGTATAGGCCTGTCGGTTCCCTAATGATTTTCCTGGTGCAGTAAATGATGAAATGATCACTAAGGCCTGTGGTAATGACGCCTGACTGACTAATGTTCTCAGAGAGGTTACAAAGTATGTGGTCAATTAGTGGTTGAAAACTGTGTGATCCGGGTTGGTGTATTAATTAGTTGAGTGTAACTATTTAAATCCAGAATTTGCTTATACCTCTTACAGAGTCCGTTATTTTGCTGTTGAAAACAGATATTGAAGTCTCCCAATATTACTGTCTCGAAATTGTTATCAAGTCCGGACAAGACTGGAAAAGTCCTCTAAGAACTGGTCTTGGGTGGGAGGGTGGCAACTAGCTCTTACTAAGATGGGTTTTGTCTTGGGAAACAGCACTTCAAACCATAGAATCTCCAGTTTATTGCCATTTAAATCAGGTCTTGGGTTGTAAGTTAAGTCATTTCTTATGTAGGTACATACCCCACCACCTTTTCTATTCCTGTCTAAGCGTTTTATATTGTAATCTTCTATTTTGACCTTATCGTTAGTCACCGTATCATCCAACAAGGATTCAGCAATGGATATAACAGCCGCCCTAGTTCTGTTAGCTAAAATCTTAATCACTGCCAATTTTGGAAAAAGTGATCTTGTCTAGACATGAATAAAATGAAGGCCTGTTTTCATAAAACAATCACAATCATCAATGTATGACAAGGGATCATTTGTATCAAAATTAGCTCTTCACATACTTCTTGGTCGTTTCTTGTGATCTTCCCTCCTTCCTTTCTCAGCCTGACTACCTCCTGCTGTAGCTGTACAACATCTCTGGGTCAGATATGGCTTTCGATGTTGTCATTCTCGTATTGCCGCTGGACCTTCCATTTTTGGCTCTTCGGCAAATAAATATCCTCATACTTTTTCCATTCTCTAGTGCACTTAGTTTTGACCTCTACATATTTTGGGTGAACCAAGGGTTGGTTCTGGTCTTCCTATTGATTCTATTGCCCTTAGGTACGAACGTCTCCAAGGTCTCTGTGCATTATGCAGTTACATATCCCATCATTTCATTCACTGTTTTTCCCACGGGTTGCTTCCCATTGTACCTCATGCAGGAAATTCCTCCTCATACCTGTGTAATCCCCTTATTTATGGTTTGGATTCTCCCATCCTATTCGTGCTGCTTCTCTCTCCACTTTTAGGTTTCAGTGTATTCAAAGCTCAGGACCCCATGATTAATAGCTCCGAGGGGCCTTTCATATGTGCTGTTTCCAGTGTCTAAACTACTCAAGGTGAATATGAGGTCCAGTTTTGCTAGCTCATCCTCTCCTCTTTCTCTCTGGTAGTGTCTCTAACATGATGCATGTAATTTGTAGTACCACCTCCGTCATGTGTGTGTGTGTACTCGCCTAACTGTACTCACTTTATTGTGGTTGCAGGAGTCGAGTCATAGCTCCTCCTCCTCTGTGTGTGTATGGTTGTGTGCACGCATATATTATATATATATATATATATATATATATATATATATATATATATATATATATATATATATATATATATATATATATATATATATATATATACATATATATATATATATATATATATATATATATATATATATATATATATATATATATATATATATATATATATATATATATATATATATATACACACACACACACATTATAATTACCTGACACAGAAACACAAAGGCATCTTGGTAGAGAGGACATCTTCCACCAAGGACCGGCTTTGTAAATAACGTGCTAAAAAATATTTAATCATGACAGGACTCGCAGCAATGTTTTAAGTTGGAGAAATTCAGATTCAGGAAGGATATATGAAAGCACTGGTTTGGTAACAGAGTTGTGGATGAGTGGAACAAACTCCCGAGAACCGGGTATATTTATACTTGGCGGTATAAATATATCCTTGAAGCAAGAGAAGTATTCACTAGCTTAAATCTAAAAACCAAAGAGGTTTTTAGGAAATATATGGAATGTTAGTTCCTGATTGTGCAGCCTAGTCTTACTCTAGGTCCATATATATCTCTCCCACAAACGTGATTCTCACACATATACCTCGACCGGAAAAGTTGAAATTCAAAAAAATACGTCAAACTATAATGCGGGTAAACTTGGCATCGTACACGGATAAGGAAAATCCAGAAATAATATGGTATCAGAAAATATTATTTATATATCAGCTATACACAGGTTAAATATACACCGGTGGGACAGAGGGACGTATACCCTTCCTCGTGTTTGGGAAGTCACGTGACCCGGAAGCTGTATTCTTGTCTTCCTCACAAGTTTCTGTATAACTCTAAGAAAGCCGCCTCTGACACTTCCTGAAACTACCAGTGATGGTGTAAGGTAGTGTAGCGCTCGTGGCTTGGTTGGTAGTGCCCTCAGCTTAAACAATGACGGTCCGCGATCGCGCCCCAGCACGGGTGAAACGTTGGGCATGTTTCCTTTCTTAGCCGACTGTTATTTTTTATTAAAGTAAATTGACATTCAGTTTGTCCTTGAGGACTGTGTCGATGGCCTGATGACCCAGCGGAGCTCCCGAGGGTGCTCTTGGACGGAGTGGTAGTAGAGGCTTCAGGAAGGATTGTTCCCACAGCTCTGATTATTTCCTGGTTGGTTCTGATGATTTTACACTTGGAGGGATTGAGGATGTGTCCCGAGACTTCTCCCTCTGTCTTCACCAGTTGTAGGTCCTCTAGCAGAGACTCTTCAGTACCTGCCAGAGTACCATCATTCAGGTACCAGATGTTGAGCTCGCTACGTACCTGGAGGTTACCTGGAGGTTATTCTGGGGATCAACGCCCCCGCGGCCCGGTCCATGACCAGGCCTCCCGATGGATCAGGGCCTGATCAACTAGGCTGTTACTGCTGGCCGCAGGCAGTCCAATGTACGAGCCACAGCCCGGCTGATCCGGCACTGACTTTAGGTATCTGTCCAGCTCTCTTTTGAAGGCAGCCAGGGGTTTATTGGCAATTCCCCTAATGCTTGATGGAAGGCTGTTGAACAGTCTTGGGCCCCGGACACTTATGGTGTTTTCCCTTAGTGTACTTTTTATTGGGGGCATTTTGCATCGCCTGCCCAGTCTTTTACTTTCGTAGGGAGTGTGTGCAGATTTGGGACCATTCCTTCCAAGATTTTCCAAGTGTAGATTATGATATATCTCTCCCTTCTGCGTTCCAACGAGTATAAGTCAAGTGCTTCCAAGTGTTCCCAGTAGTTAAGGTGTTTGACAGAACTTATACGTGCAGTAAAGGATCTCTGTACACTCTCTAGATCTGCGATTTCACCTGCTTTGAATGGAGATGTTAATGTACAGTATTCCAGCCTAGAGAGAACAAGTGATTTGAAAAGGATCATCACTGGCTTGGCATCTCTCGTTTTGAACGTTCTCATTATCCATCCTATCATTTTCTTTGCACGTGTGATCGTGGCACTGTTGTGATCCTTGAAAGTGAGATCCTCAGACATTACTACTCCCAGGTCCCTTACCTTATTTTTCCGCTCTATTGTATGGCCAGAGTCTGTAGTATATACTCTGTTCTAGTTATTATCTCCTCAAGTTTTCCATAACGGAGTAGTTGGAATTTGTCCTCATTGAACATCATATTGTTTACTGTTGCCCACTGGAAAACTTTGTTTATATCTTCTTGGAGGTTAACCGCGTCCTCAGCAGATGACAGCCTCATGCAGATCCTAGTATCATCCGCAAAGGATGATACGGTGCTGTGATGTATATCTCTGTCTATGTCTGATATGAGGATGAGGAATAAGATGGGGGCGAGTACTGTGCCTTGTGGAACAGAGCTCTTCACAGAGCTTGAAGTTAGTTCTCTTACCGCCAAGTAGAGAAGAAATGGAGGCAGATGAGGAAGAGAGATGAGGGAATTTCATATATATATATATATATATATATATATATATATATATATATATATATATATATATATATATATATATATATATATATATATATATATATATACATAGAGAGAGAGAGAGAGAGAGAGAGAGAGAGAGAGAGAGAGAGAGAGAGAGAGAGAGAGAGAGAGAGAGAGAGAGAGAGAGAGAGAGAGAGACAGAGAGAGAGAGAGAGAGAGAGAGAGAGAGAGAGAGAGACAGAGACAGACAGACAGACAGACAGACAGACAGACAGACACAGACACAGACACAGACAGACAGACAGACAAACAGATAAACAGACAGACAGACAGACAGACAGACAGGCAGACAAACAGACTGACAGAGACAGACAGAGAGAGAAAGAGAGAGAGAGACAGAGATCTTCTGCTTGGCGGTAAGAGAACTAACTTCAAGCTTACGTAGCGAGCTCAACATCTGGTAATTGGATGATGGTACTCTGGCAGGTACTGAAGAGTCTCTGCTAGAGGACCTACAACTGGTGAAGACACAGGGAGAAGTCTTGGGACTCATCCTCAATCCCTCCAAGTGTAAAATCATCACAACCAACCAGGAAATAGTCAGAGCTGTGGGAACAATCCTTCCTGAAGCTTCTACTACCACTCCATCCAAGAGCACCCTCGGGAGTACCGCTGGGTCATCAGGCCATCGACACAGTCCTCAAGGACAAACTGAATGACCTGAAGAGAATGGAGGAGAGAATAAGGGATCTTGATGCCCATGATGCCCTGTATCTCCTCACAAGGTGTCTTACTCTGCCAAGACTCACTTACTTCCTGAGGTGCGCACTCTCTTTTGACAACCCAACGAATGTGACTCACTCCTGAGATCAATCTTTAAGAAGGCACTGAATCTGTTACTGGAAGACCAGCAATGGGATCAAGCAACTCTTCCAGTAACGAATGTGACTCACTCCTGAGATCAATCTTTAAGAAGGCACTGAATCTGTTACTGGAAGACCAGCAATGGGATCAAGCAACTCTTCCAGTGCGACTGGGAGGTACAGGGGTGCGCAAGGCAACGCAGGTAGCTTTACCTACATTTCTGTCCTCGTGTTTGGCTTTCAGTGGACTAGTCAAGGAGATTGTCCCTGAACGCTTGAGAGGTGCGGTAATAGCCCAAGAACCCAGGTTCATTGAAGCAGCTATGCTGTGGGACACCCTTGTAGACCCCTCAAGCAGTCCAGTTCCTCCTACAGAGCATAAATAGTCCAACTGGGACAAACCGATGATAGAAAAAATGCCAACACAATGCTCACCAATGCTTCAGGAAAGGAACAAGCTCATCTTCTAGCCGTGAAGGCACCACATTCAGGAGATTTCCTTTTGGCTGTTCCCAGTTCCTCCCTGGGCACTCTACTCGACCCACAGCCCATTCGGATCGGTGTTGCTCTTCGCATAGCACGTCCCATGCTCACCTACTCACCGAACATAGGTGTATTTGCGGCAGGGTGTCAGCTGATCAGTTCGGACTTCATGGTCTCGGGTGTCATACATCAGAAGGAAAGGATGCTAGACATGAGGAGGTCAACAACATCATAAAGGGAATTCTCGCCACAACCTGCTGCCCAGTTAAATGGGAACCCCAAGTACAGAGGTCCGACGAAAGTCAAAAGTGTCCTGATTGAGTAACTATGCTACCCTGGAAGGATGGTAAGCAGATTGCCTGGGACTACACCTGTGCCGCCATTTTGGCGGACACCTACTTGCCATACTCTGAAGCTGAACGGGGGTGGAGCCACCAGCTACAGAGAGACCCAGAAGATCTGCAAATATGAAGGCCTGCCCCCTTGCTATAATTTCATCCCAGTAGAGTCAAAGACCCTCGGCACATAGAGCAAGTGTGCTCTAAAGTTCCTCAAAGAGCTGGGTGAAAAGCTCATCACAGAAACTAAGGATGACAGAGAGGCCAGCTTCCTCTTTTAGAGACTCAGTGTTGCGATCCATAGGGAAAATGCCTGCAGCATTCTGAGCACGCGGCTCACTGCCGGGGAGCTGGACAAAGTATTCGAGATGTAGGTTCTGAGATGTTACTTATGTTGTTCTATTTCCCATTGTATTTTTGTCAATGTATTTTGTCTTTAAATAAAATCGACATAGAATATAGGGGGTGTTAGGAGAAGAAAATATTCAAACAGCTCCGGGGATAATCTCGAGTTTTCCTTGAAGCAAGTTTATTCTTTTCTCTGAGGTTGAGGGGTCCCTAGTCCAGTTCTAGAGGTGATACCTCCCTATATATATATATACATATATATATATATATATATATATATATATATATATATATATATATATATATATATATATATATATATATATATATATTGATCAATAATAGCACTGCACTAACCAAGGACTCGAACCCATGTTGTACTGCCCCGCCTCATGGTTAGCGAGAACAACATGACACTTTAACCCACAGGACCACCAAGTCCTACAAGAATGGCGCAGCCAGCAGAGCTAGTTGTTTTACCCCTATCTGAGGACATACGGAGGTGTGGGAGCTGCTAAGCTAATTTCATTCTCCTCCCTGTTTGGTGTACTAGCCTCAAGAGCAGTATTTATATATTATTGTAACCACGGACGAGTGTTATTAATCAATAACAACACTGCACTAGCCAAGGACTCGAACCCATGTTGTACTGGCCTGCCTCATGGTAGGCAAGAACCACATGACGCTTTAACCCATTAGTGAAGATAGATAGGGGGTCAGTATTTCACTTAATTCTTTGTTGCTACCAGTATGTGTTCATTACCCATCAATCAGTGGCCCGACATTAGATGTTGTTCTTGTCTTAGAGTTTGTGTTTATGAAGAATTATGTTGGTCTTCTCTCATTTTTATGTTTTTATGCTTCCTCTGCCTATCCTTGTAGGATTTGGTGGTCCTGTGGTTTAAAGCGTCATGTGGTTCTCTCTCACCATGAGGCAGGCCAGTACAACATGGGTTCGAGTCCTTGTATAGTGCAGTGTTGTTATTGATCAATACCACTCGTTCGTGGTTACAATTATATATATATATATATATATATATATATATATATATATATATATATATATATATATATATATATATATATATATATATATATATATATATATATATATATATATATATATATATATATATATATATATATATATATAGATATATATATATATATATATATATATATATATATATGCAAAACAACCACTCTGAAAGAATAGAGAAATTCCAAGCGCTTTCGTGACTACTCACATTATCAAGGAACAATGAAAGTAATGCATCAAAGGAAGGCATATAAAGGATCTAGCCCATACCTCACTATCACATCCCACAACAAAGCAACACCTGGACAAATAATAAGTTTTAAAATTCTTAATTCTTGGGTAGAATAGTTTGTTGGTGGGCTGTGTGAAGGACCTGTCTAGTTGGGCCAGCGGGCCTGCTGCATTGTTCCCTTTCTTACGAATCGCGTGTCAGGTGTTGCTTTGTTGTGGGATGTGATAGTGAGGTGTGGGCCAGACCCCTTATATGCCTTCCCCTGATGCATTACTTTCACTGTTCCCCGATAATGTGAGTAGTCACGAAAGCGCTTGAAACCTCTATATTCTCTCACAGTGGTGTTTTGCATATTCTGAAATTACCTGTTTACTGTGATCTTGTTACATATATATATATATATATATATATATATATATATATATATATATATATATATATATATATATATATATATATATATATATATATATATGCGCAAAACAACCACCCTGAAAGAATAGAGAAATTCCAAGCGCCTTCGCGACTACTCACATTATCAAGGAACTATGAAAGTAAAGCATCCAAGGAAGCCATATAAGGGGTCCGGCCAACACCTCACTATCAGATCCCACAACGGTTAAACATCTGACGCGCGCCGGCCCAACTGGACAGGTCCCCCGCACAACTCACCAACAAACTACTCTACCCAAGAAAATTTAAAAATTATTATTTGTCCAGTGTATTATTAAATTCTTCCCAAATTCTATTAATTATAAATTGATCTAATTTATATAAACCAAAGGAAATATTCATATTATTGTCAAAACTGCTTTTTATGAAACAAGATCCAATTATATTCCTGTCGACCATGGACTTGCTTGATACTACTTTCTCAACTTTTTGAAAATCAATTGGATGGTTAAAATCTCTTACATAAATAAATAGAGCATTGGAATCTTGTCCAGTTCTAATGCTATATTTATGTTGTTTTAATCTTAGTTCGAGATTTTTACCAGTTTGACCGTAATAAACTTTATCGCAAATTTTACAAGGAATCTTATAGACACATCCATCAGCATTTTGGGGGGAATTCTTTATCAAAAGTTTTTTTACTGTATCAAGATTTTTGAATACAACTTTAATATTAAAAGTCTTAAGAAGAGAAGGCATATCAACCAAGTTTTCATGGTAAGGGAGAACCAACATATTTTTAGTTGAATAAGGCTGGTTGTCCCTTTTTGGATTGTAAAAAGTATTTCTAGCAACTTTAAAAGATTTATCAATTACATTTCTTGGGTATTTTAAATCATTACCTATTTCATAAATTTTGGATATTTCCTCATCTATGAACTCAGGACTACAAATTCGTAAAGCTCTCAAAAACATTGATGAGAAAACAGACAGTTTGACTCTATCTTGATGCGAGGAATAATAGTGGACATAGGAACAGTTATTTGTAGGTTTTCTGTAAATTTTAAATTTGAATTCATTATTACCCTTAATAATTAAAACATCTAGAAAAGGCAATGAGTTATTTTCTTCAAACTCAACAGAAAAGTTTATAGAATGGGCTAAGCTATCTAATTTTCCATGGAAATGGTGTATATCTACATTTTTGGGCATAAGACACAAAATATCATCAACATATCTCAACCATTTAGCTCTATTAGGGAGGATTGTGTTAAGCAACCTTGTTTCAAAAAATTCCATGTATAGGTTACTAAGAACAGGTGAAAGAGGATTTCCCATTGCCATACCAAACTTCTGAGTGTAAAACTTATCATTAAATACAAATTTTGCATCAACAATGTAAAGTTTAATAAGTTTAATGATAGTAGGAACTGGCAATGGTAAATCATAGTTAACGTGTTCTTCAGATAAGAAACTTAATAAATCATCAACAGGAACTTTCGTAAACAAGGAAGTAACATCAAAACTAACCTTGTTAAAATCATTTAAGTCGGTCAAGGAGCTTAATTTATCAACCAAGTCTGTTGTTTTTAACATTAAAGTTAGAAATTTTGCCAACAATAGGGCTCAAAATATCAACAAGCCATTTGGATAATTTATATGAAACTGACCCTATGGAGCTAATAATTGGTCTGACTGGATTCCCTGGTTTGTGTGTTTTTATTAGTCCATACATGTAAGGTAAAGATGGATTAGTGGAAGTAAATTGTTTGACTAATTCATCTTTGCCTTTCAGTAGAAGTTTTACTGTTTTATTGAAATTGCTGTTAACGGTTTCTAGGGGATTTTTCCTAAGTTTAGAATAGGTTTCAGTATCATCTAAGAGATTATTCATTTTTTCTTGGTAATCATTTTCTTTCATAATTACTATTGCATTTATTTTGTCTGCTTTAGTAAGGCGCAAATTTTTATTGTTATTAAGTGTATCATAAGACTTAAAGAATCTTTCTTGACATGAGAGATCGTCCTTTTGATGATTTTATGAGAATTATTCTTCAGAAACATATAGAAATAACTAAAATACAGGAGAAGGAAGCATTCAAAATATTGAGAAACAAAAAATACTCTTTTAATCAGGCCATTCCATCAGAATGGAAACACAGTATGTTGGATCATTGCTATAATAAACTCAGAAGAACTTGTATGAACTCAAGAGCAAACTACAAAGAAAATTAGACATTTTAATTGAAAATAGTGATTGGACAAAGCATGCTAATAACAATTTTGTAATTAACTTATCAGATGAAATTTTAGACAAACTGCTGCTCTAGGTTTTGGCCTAAGTTTTGCAACTTCAGAAAAACTTAATAATGTTGAAATTGCAAAAGCCTTTTGTAACTTTGAAAAATTTTCTGATTTATCCTCTGATGAAATTAATATTTGTAAAGGAATGGTATATAGCTCTATGTTAAAACCAAACATTCCCAATTGCCCTCAAAGATTCTTTAAGTCTTATGATACACTTAATAACAATAAAAATTTGTGCCTTAATAAAGCAGACAAAATAAATGCAATAGTAATTATGAAAGAAAATGATTACCAAGAAAAAATGAATAATCTCTTAGATGATACTGAAACCTATTCTAAACTTAGGAAAAATCCCCTAGAAACCGTTAACAGCAATTTCAATAAAACAGTAAAACTTCTACTGAAAGGCAAAGATGAATTAGTCAAACAATTTACTTCCACTAATCCATCTTTACCTTACATGTATGGACTAATAAAAACACACAAACCAGAGAATCCAGTCAGACCAATTATTAGCTCCATAGGGTCAGTTTCATATAAATTATCCAAATGGCTTGTTGATATTTTGAGCCCTATTGTTGGCAAAATTTCTAACTTTAATGTTAAAAACAACATAGACTTGGCTGATAAATTAAGCTCCTTGACTGACTTAAATGATTTTAACATGGTTAGTTTTGATGTTACTTCCTTGTTTACGAAAGTTCCTGTTGATGATTTATTAAGTTTCTTATCTGAAGAACTCGTTAACTATGATTTACCATTGCCAGTTCCTACTATCATTAAACTTATTAAACTTTGCATTGTTGATGCAAAATTTGTATTTAATGATAAGTTTTACACTCAGAAGTTTGGCATGGCAATGGGAAATCCTCTTTCACCTATTCTTAGTAACCTATACATGGAATTTTTTGAAACAAGGTTGCTTAACACAATCCTCCCTAATAGAGCTAAATGGTTGAGATATGTTGATGATATTTTGTGTCTTATGCCCAAAAATTTAGATATACACCATTTCCATGGAAAATTAAATAGCTTAGCCCATTCTATAAACTTTACTGTTGAGTTTGAAGAAAATAACTCATTGCCTTTTCTAGATGTTTTAATTATTAAGGGTAATAATGAATTCAAATTTAAAATTTACAGAAAACCTACAAATAACTGTTCCTATGTCCACTATTATTCCTAGCATCAAGATAGAGTCAAACTGTCTGTTTTCTCATCAATGTTTTTGAGAGCTTTACGAATTTGTAGTCCTGAGTTCATAGATGAGGAAATATCCAAAATTTATGAAATAGGTAATGATTTAAAATACCCAAGAAATGTAATTGATAAATCTTTTAAAGTTGCTAGAAATACTTTTTACAATCCAAAAAGGGACAACCAGCCTTATTCAACTAAAAATATGTTGGTTCTCCCTTACCATGAAAACTTGGTTGATATGCCTTCTCTTCTTAAGACTTTTAATATTAAAGTTGTATTCAAAAATCTTGATACAGTAAAAAAAACTTTTGATAAAGAATTCCCCCCAAAATGCTGATGGATGTGTCTATAAGATTCCTTGTAAAATTTGCGATAAAGTTTATTACGGTCAAACTGGTAAAAATCTCGAACTAAGATTAAAACAACATAAATATAGCATTAGAACTGGACAAGATTCCAATGCTCTATTTATTTATGTAAGAGATTTTAACCATCCAATTGATTTTCGAAAAGTTGAGAAAGTAGTATCAAGCAAGTCCATGGTCGACAGGAATATAATTGAATCTTGTTTCATAAAAAGCAGTTTTGACAATAATATGAATATTTCCTTTGGTTTATATAAATTAGATCAATTTATAATTAATAGAATTTGGGAAGAATTTAATAATACACTGGACAAATAATAATTTTTAAATTTTCTTGGGTAGAGTAGTTTGTTGGTGAGTTGTGCGGGGTACCTGTCCAGTTGGGCCGGCGCGCGTCAGATGTTTAACCGTTGTGGGATCTGATAAGATAAGATAAGATTTCGTTCGGATTTTTAACCCCGGAGGGTTAGCCACCCAGGATAACCCAAGAAAGTCAGTGCGTCATCGAGGACTGTCTAACTTATTTCCATTGGGGTCCTTAATCTTGTCCCCCAGGATGCGACCCACACCAGTCGACTAACACCCAGGTACCTATTTGCTGCTAGGTGAACAGGACAATAGGTGTAAGGAAACGTGTCGGAATTTCCACCCGCCGGGAATCGAACCCGGGCCCTCCGTGTGTGAAGCGGGAGCTTTAGCCACCAGACCACCGGGCCGGACCCCTTATATGGCTTCCTTGGATGCTTTACTTTCATAGTTCCTTGATAATGTGAGTAGTCGCGAAGGCGCTTGGAATTTCTCTATTCTTTCAGGGTGGTTGTTTTGCGCATATATATATATATATATATATATATATATATATATATATATATATATATATATATATATATATATATATATATATATATATATATATATATATATATATATATATATATATATATATTTGTCCAGGTGTTGCTTTGTTCTGAGATGTGATAGTGAGGTGTGGGCTAGATCCTTTATATGCCTTCCTTTGATGCATTACTTTCATTGTTCCTTGATAATGTGAGTAGTCACGAAAGCGCTTGGAATTTCTCTATTCTTTCAGAGTGGTTGTTTTGCATATTCTGAAATCACCTGTTTACTGTGGTCTTATTGCATATATATATATATATATATATATATATATATATATATATATATATATATATATATATATATATATATATATATATCAATATATATATACATATATATATATAAATAAATTTGTGTGTGTGTTTCCTTTCCTGCCTATTACATTAATAGAAAAAATATACATTTTATCACATAAATTTTCAAAAAGTTGAAAATTTATGTGATAAATTATTGTGTGTTTATGGGTAGTGAGTCAGAAACAATACAAGTGTCAGCGAATAGTGACAACGTCAGTCAGGGAGGACAAGGAGTCAGGGAGAGCAGCTGAGGCAGGGAGGATGAACAGGGGGGAGAATAGCTAGAGGTCGGGGAGGATAAATTTGAGTGAAGGAGGATAGCTAGGGATCAGAGAGGATAAATAGGGGTTAGGGAAGATAGCTAGGGATTAGGTAGGATATAAAAGGAAGATAGAAATGAGCTAGGGAGGATAACTAGGGGTCAGTGAAGATAGACAGAGATCAGTGAAGATGGCTATGGGGTCAGTGAATATGGCTATGGGGTCAGTGAAGATGGCTAGGGATCAGTGAAGATAGCCAGGGGACAATGAAGATAGAGATCAGTGAAGATGGCTATGGGGTCAGTGAATATGGCTATGGGGCCAGTGAAGATGGCCAGGGGTCAGTGAAGATAGACAGAGATCAGTGAAGATGGCTATGGGGTCAGTGAATATGGCTATGGGGCCAGTGAAGATGGCCAGGTGTCAGTGAAGATAGCCAGGGGTCAATGAAGATAGACAGAGATCAGTGAAGATGGCTATGGGGTCAGTGAATATGGCTATGGGGTCAGTGAAGATGGGTAGGGGTCAGTGAATATGGCTAGGGGTCAGTGAAGATAGCCAGGGGTCAGTGAAGATAGAAAGGGATCAGTGAAGATGGCTATGGGGTTAGTGAATATGGGTAGGGGTCAGTGAAGATAGCCAGGGGTCAGTGAAGATAGAGATCAGTGAAGATGGCTATGGGGTCAGTGAATATGGCTATGGGGTCAGTGAAGATGGCTAGGGGTCAGTGAAGATAGCCAGGGGTCAATGAAGATGAGACAGAGATCAGTGAAGATGGCTATGGGGTCAGTGAAGATGGCCAGGGGTCAGTGAAGATAGCCAGGGGTCAATGAAGATAGACAGAGATCAGTGAAGATGGCTATGGGGTCAGTGAATATGGCTATGGGGTCAGTGAAGATGACTAGGGGCCAGTGAAAATGGCTAGGGGTCAGTGAAGATAGAGATCAGTGAAGATGGCTATGGGGTCAGTGAATATGGCTATGGGGTCAGTGAAGATGGCTAGGGGTCAGTGAAGATAGCCAGGGGTCAGTGAAGATAGACAGAGATCAGTGAAGATGGCTATGGGGTCAGTGAATATGGCTATGGGGTCAGTGAAGATGGCTAGGGGTCAGTGAAGATAGCCAGGGGTCAATGAAGATAGACAGAGATCAGTGAAGATGGCTATAGGGTCAGTGAAGATGACTAGGGGTCAGTGAATATGGCTAGGTGTCAGTGAAGATAGCCAGGGGTCAGTGAAGATAGAGATCAGTGAAGATGGCTATGGGGTCAGTGAATATGGCTATGGGGTCAGTGAAGATGGCTAGGGGTCAGTGAATATGGCTAGGGGTCAGTGAAGATAGCCAGGGGTCAGTGAAGATAGACAGAGATCGGTGAAGATGGCTATGGGGTCAGTGAATATGGCTAGGGGTCAGTGAAGATAGCCAGGGGTCATTGAAGATAGACAGAGATCAGTGAAAATGGCTATGGGGTCAGTGAATATGGCTAGGGGTCAGTGAAGATAGGCAGGGGTCAGTGAAGATAGACAGAGATCAGTGAAGATGGCTATGGGGTCAGTAAAGATGGCTAGGGGTCAGTGAATATGACTAGGGGTCAGTGAAGATAGCCAGGGGTCAGTGAAGATAGACAGAGATCAGTGAAGATGGCTATGGGGTCAGTGAATATTGCTAGGGGTCAGTGAAGATAGCTAGGGGTCATTGAAGATAGCTAAGGATCAGTGAAGATAGCTAGGGATCAATGAAGATAGTAAGGGGTCAATGAAAATAGCTAGCTATCTTCACTGTTAGTGAAGTTAGCTAGGGAGGTCAGTACTTCACTTAATTCTTTGTTGCCACCAGTGTGTGTGTTCCATATCCATCAGTCAGTGGTCCGATACTAGATGTTATTTCTGCCTTAGAGTTTGTATTTTTTGTGTTAGTGTGACTCTGTAAATAGTCAAAGTCGGACCGTAACGTCGTCGTAAGCTTTACTCTCTCCTAGATGCAGGTTATGTGTGTATTGTTCCAGTCATGGTAATGTGTCTATTTGTTCTTTATTCAGTTTTGTTCTTTAGAGAGTCTGCTGTCTTTAAGGAGTTTCGTTATCCGTCGTCATTGCATGTGGAAGACACACTTCTCCCTTTCTGTCTGCACCTTCTCGGGGAGGGTATATGAGGGTCAAGGGGGACAGGGAGGAATCAGGAAGGACAAATAGGGGACAGGGACAGATAGGAATCAAGGAGAGTATGAAAGGGGTGAAAGAGAATAAATAGGAATCAGGAAGGATGGATCAACGTCAGATAAAGTCTAGATATGTGTTAGACTGCAGTGGTTTTCAGCATTTTGACATTTGCGAACCGGTAAAAATAGGAGAAATATTTCGTGGACCGCTAAGGCAGAAATAAAAATCATTATTTGTATATAATAGTATAGTATTATTTTTTTATTTTTGTGTATTAGTTTTTAAATCTAATAATATCAAATAAAAATTCTATACCTGGAGGTTACCTGGAGGTTATTCCGAGGATCAACGCCCCCGATGGATCAGGGCTATACATAAGTACTTAAAATAACCAGAAACCGAACGGTAAACAAAAATGTTAATAATATTTACCTGGAGTTTACCTGGAGAGAGTTTCGGGGGTCAACGCCCCCGCGGCCCGGTCTGTGACCAGGCCTCCTGGTGGATCAGCGCCTGATCAACCAGGCTGTTGCTGCTGGCTGCACGCAAACCAACGTACGAGCCACAGCCCGGCTGATCAGGAACTGACTTTAGGTGCTTGTCCAGTGCCAGCTTGAAGACTGCCAGGGGTCTGTTGGTAATCCCCCTTATGTGTGCTGGGAGGCAGTTGAACAGTCTCGGGCCCCTGACACTTATTGTATGGTCTCTTAACGTGCTAGTGACACCCCTGCTTTTCATTGGGGGGATGGTGCATCGTCTGCCAAGTCTTTTGCTTTCGTAGTGAGTGATTTTCGTGTGCAAGTTCGGTACTAGTCCCTCTAGGATTTTCCAGGTGTATATAATCATGTATCTCTCCCTCCTGCGTTCCAGGGAATACAGGTTTAGAAACCTCAAGCGCTCCCAGTAATTGAGGTGTTTTATCTCCGTTATGCGCGCCGTGAAAGTTCTCTGTACATTTTCTAGGTCGGCAATTTCACCTGCCTTGAAAGGTGCTGTTAGAGTGCAGCAATATTCCAGCCTAGATAGAACAAGTGACTTAAAGAGTGTCATCATGGGCTTGGCCTCCCTAGTTTTGAAGGTTCTCATTATCCATCCTGTCATTTTTCTAGCAGATGCGATTGATACAATGTTATGGTCCTTGAAGGTGAGATCCTCCGACATAATCACTCCCAGGTCTTTGACATTGGTGTTTCGCTCTATTTTGTGACCAGAATTTGTTTTGTACTCTGATGAAGATTTAATTTCCTCATGTTTACCATATCTGAGTAATTGAAATTTCTCATCGTTGAACTTCATATTGTTTTCTGCAGCCCACTGAAAGATCTGGTTGATGTCCGCCTGGAGCCTTGCAGTGTCTGCAATGGAAGACACTGTCATGCAGATTCGGGTGTCATCTGCAAAGGAAGACACGGTGCTGTGGCTGACATCCTTGTCTATGTCGGATATGAGGATGAGGAACAAGATGGGAGCTAGTACTGTGCCTTGTGGAACAGAGCTTTTCACCGTAGCTGCCTCGGACTTTACTCTGTTGACGACTACTCTCTGTGTTCTGTTAGTGAGGAAATTATAGATCCATCGACCGACTTTTCCTGTTATTCCTTTAGCGCGCATTTTGTGCGCTATTACGCCATGGTCACACTTGTCGAAGGCTTTTGCAAAGTCTCTATATATTACATCTGCATTCTTTTTGTCTTCTAGTGCATTTAGGACCTTGTCGTAGTGATCCAGTAGTTGAGACAGACAGGAGCGACCTGTTCTAAACCCATGTTGCCCTGGGTTGTGTAACTGATGGGTTTCTAGATGGGTGGTGATCTTGCTTCTTAGGACCCTTTCAAAGATTTTTATGATATGGGATGTTAGTGCTATTGGTCTGTAGTTCTTTGCTGTTGCTTTACTGCCCCCTTTGTGGAGTGGGGCTATGTCTGTTGTTTTTAGTAACTGAGGGACGACCCCCGTGTCCATGCTCCCTCTCCATAGGATGGAAAAGGCTCGTGATAGGGGCTTCTTGCAGTTCTTGATGAACACAGAGTTCCATGAGTCTGGCCCTGGGGCAGAGTGCTTGGGCATGTCATTTATCGCCTGTTCGAAGTCATTTGGCGTCAGGATAACATCGGATAGGCTTGTGTTAATCAAATTTTGTGGCTCTCTCATAAAAAATTCATTTTGATCTTCGACTCTCAGTCTGGTTAGCGGCTTGCTAAAAACTGAGTCATATTGGGACTTGAGTAGCTCACTCATTTCCTTGCTGTCATCTGTGTAGGACCCATCTTGTTTAAGTAGGGGCCCAATACTGGGCGTTGTTCTCGATTTTGATTTGGCATAGGAGAAGAAATACTTTGGGTTTCTTTCGATTTCATTTATAGCTTTTAGTTCTTCCCGCGATTCCTGACTCCTAAAGGATTCTTTTAGCTTAAGTTCGATGCTTGCTATTTCTCTGACCAGTGTCTCCCTGCGCATTTCAGATATATTGACCTCTTTTAGCCGCTCTGTTATTCTTTTCCGTCGCCTGTAAAGGGAGCGCCTGTCTCTTTCTATTTTACATCTACTCCTCCTTTTTCTTAGAGGAATAAGCCTTTTTCACGGACCGGCAGTGGTTTTCAACCGCGGTCCAGCGGTTGAAAACCACTGCATTAGAGGATATACAAAAAGCAGAAAGGGTAGACATTTGTTAGAAAGGATACACAGCAGTCAATGAAAATAGACAGTGGTTAGGGAGGGTAGTTAGAGACAGGGAGAACAGATAGGAGCCACCGAGGAAAGATAAGTGCCAGAGAGGACAGACAGAGGACAGAGTGGGTCAGAAGCGGATCAGGGAATGTGGACAGGGCTCAAGAAGTATCGAAAGAGGGTCAGGAAGAATTGACAGGTTCAGAAAGGATAAATAGGGGATCAGGGAGGATATATATGCTTAAGAAAAGATAAATAGGAATTAGTGTCAAAAATACGAGAAATTTTGAAGGTTGGTTGCATCTGGCAATGCAAATAAAGTGTACACCACTATATACACTATACCTAAATACCATAAAATTAGTTTGAAAGAGAGAGCTTAAGAACTCTCTCTGTTACAGCTTTCGACACCCATGCTGAGGACAGACTTTAGTGTGTTGTAAACCAGCTCTTGGCTCTTCAGGAGCTGAAGCCCCAAGGCCGCCCTTACAAGACTCACGAAATCGTAATAATACGATTGCAAACAAACCATACCACGGGTGGCGTTAGAACCCGCAATCAGAGAGTCACAAAACTCCAGACTGTCATGTTAACCAATAGACCAGCTGGCTACAATAAGATTCATCCAACCAGGTATATTTCTACACCATAGGAAGGTTAACATAGGTATCCAACCACCTAGTTAGATGAATCTTTTTGTAGCTAGCTGGCCTGTGGAAATTTATTTGGTCCCTAAAGTTCCACAGGACAGATACGGCATACAAAGGGGTCCCAGCATGGCCGTAATGGAATGGCTGAGCTGGGTGGCCCTTATGCCCTACCCAAACAAAAGCGTTCTCTCCCGAGTTGGCGTGGATGGTAGGCACTTATTAATTTATAGATTTACCCTTCAGGGAAGAAGTAGGTAGTTTACTGTTAGTACACTAATATTAGGATTATTGAGGCAACTGTAGATAATAATAATGTAGACCTAAGACCTTAACATAGGTAGTAATAGGCCGACAATGTAGGCAAACACTAGGTTAAGTTAGCTAGGGAGAACTGGCAGCCCTAGTTTGAATGATGAGGCGTGGGTCTGGGAGGGATCAGCTCGTTCTTCTATGACCATACACCACCTCGACAAGACGTGCCGTGATCAGTAGATGGCGCCCCCCATGTGTCTTCACATATGAAACCTGGGGAAATCTGGTAGAGGCACCTCGATGTACCGTAGATGACCTCCTCCGTCAGGCCCATACAGTAAGACAAGACCTCCACCTTTTCCGTAGGATTTCTGGCCAGTGTCTGGGGAAAATTGTGAGTGAGTTGATCTGTAGGCCTGTGTGCAGCTGGCAGTGCATGTCCAGTATGTGCCAGCATCTCTTGTCAGTCTAGAAGCTAGTGTCCGTGTCTGCATAGTTGTACTAGGGGATACACACCCTCCTGGATATAGGAATTTCCGAGGTGCAGGCAGGTCACTAATATCGATTGAATATTGCAGGAATTAAGGCTCCCGGTTGCACGTGGTTTCTGAGGGGAAGTCCATAGGGGCTAAGCTTAGGAAGGTTGAAGATCAGGATATATGCTGCAACACCAAGTAAGCTAGTCCTTTATACGTGCATGCAGGCGAGTTTCTTGCAACATTAATCATTTGTGAAAATCTGTCCTATAAGCCACTTGTGAGGCTGAGGTACCGACCTCAGAGCTCGGTGTCAACAGAGTTTGCTAGGGTAGGTGATTCACTTGGAGGCAGTCCAGACAAATTTTCACAAAGTGGTCCTTCGAAAAGAAAACCGTGATGTGGAATAGCTAGGTTAAAATTAACATAGCTAGGCCACAGTTAGGAACCAGTTTAACAGAGTTAGGCTAAGCTAGCACACCTAGGCCCAGAGTTGCACAGAGGCTGGGCCAAGCTGACTATACACAGAAGTTATTATTTGCAGTAATTTACAGGCAGGCCAGGTAGGCTAGAGAAGCTTGTGAATTTAATTATTTACAGTGATTACAAGTAATCCAGAGTAGGAGACTTGTGTGTTAATTACTTACAGTGGATTTGCAAGGTAGCCACAGTTAGGCTAGGCTTGTGCAATATTTACAACAGTTATAGTAGCTAGGACA
The DNA here is from genome assembly GCF_038502225.1 of Cherax quadricarinatus. Lineage (NCBI taxonomy): Eukaryota > Metazoa > Arthropoda > Malacostraca > Decapoda > Parastacidae > Cherax > Cherax quadricarinatus. Next base: position 10,765,809 of record NC_091294.1, on the reverse strand, counting down.
GATTTAACCTAGTTATTATTTACAGGGAGTTCTAAAGCCAGGTTTAATTAATCTATAGCACTAGTTAGGTTAGGATTTACCTTATCCAACCATCCACGCTAGACAGAGTAAGCTGGGCACAGTTAGGCCAAGCTGTTTACATACATTATTCATTTACTGATTCACAAGTTGAATTGTTGAATTTATTTGTGTTAACCAAGTGATTTTAATTTGTATACTGCACTTTTTATTGTGTGATTTTCATTGTCTTTGACTCATTTTAATGTGGGATTTGTGAATTGTACCTGAGACTAGGTTAAGTCCTGTAATTATTTGCTGGCATTGTACAGGAAATTGCTAGGTTAAGCTTTCACATCGATACACATTTTGATTGGGATTTGTGAGCTAACAGTGTACATTTTAAATCAGAGTAGAGTCAATATAACAAAGGGAATTGTTAAGCTTGTTGAGAAGCCTTGAGACTCGTTCATTCTTACCTAACACCGTGACGTGCTGTGGGGTGGACTGGGTAAAGTACAATTAGTGTCACACTCCTCATTAAACTTCGACAATGGCAGATGGGAGTTCAGGAGAGTCTGGTTCAGTGTTAGCAAAATTAAAACGATCAGTAGCGGCATACAAAGGGCATCTGAACAGAACGCGTAACAGGTGCAAGGCTACTTGCCAACGCAGTAACGTAGACTGCGATGATTTGCATATTTGCTTGAAGCATTTGGGGGGAAAATGGGAAGCCTATGAACAAACATTTTCAGCATATGAGCTACAGGCTATTGAGGATAATGAATCCCAGGGTAGTCTTCGGCAGGCTCTGGACGAATTCACTAAGGATGATGTAGATTGTCATCAGGAGATGAATACGTACAAAGATAAGTTAAGTACATTAAAGGCTAGTATTCCAAGGGTGGTGTCGAACACCGCAGGTACCCCAAACAGCCACACACCTGTCAATATGTTGCCCAGGTTGCCCCAGTTGAATTTACCGACATTTGACGGAACCCTAACTGAGTACATTGCTTTCTGGGATCAGTTTAAAGCCCAGATAGATGACAGGAACGATTTGTCAGATGCCGTCAAATTGCAGTATTTGCGGTCACAGCTCAAGGGTAAAGCCTTAGACTTGGTCCGGCACTACCAGATTACTGACACTAATTACCAACATGCCAAAGACCAATTAGAAGACATGTTTGGCAACACTGAAGAGATAAAAGTGGCCATACTTTATCGGTTGTTGGATCTAGAGGCTTGCCGACATGACCGTCAAAGCCTAGAGAAGTTCCGTATTGAAATTATGAGCTTGACAAATAGTTTCAGAGATTTGCATGATGAGGATGATTCAGAATGGGTCCTTAGCCAGGTGATTCAGAGGAAACTGGCTAGCACTACAGTGCATGAGTTGCACTTAAAATATCGGACGAATAGGTTCACGATAAAACAAATTATTGAAGGGTTAGGGGATCTCATATCTCACCTGAGCGTAGGTCAGGGGGAGAAATTACCTACCAAGGAGAAGTCGGTCAACTTCCCCAGACATTCGAGAGATAGACCTAAACCACCTCCTACTAGGGTCGGCACGTATTATGCCCAGGGCGAGTCCTCCACCCACAGGGCCAAGGGAGAAGCCACTAAAGCGGCCAGTATGAGACAGTGCTTGTTTTGTGAAGGAGAACACGCTAGTTCAGGGTGCTCGAGCTTCACCACCTATCACAAAAGGGTTCAACGACTAAGGGAGTTGAGACTTTGTTTCAAGTGTTGTGGAGAACATTTTGCCAGGGACTGTAGCGCCCAACTCAATGAGTGTCGGGGCTGCCGGAAAGGTAGGCACCACAGTGCACTGTGTCCTAATGACACCAGATCAGCACAAGCTAAGGAGAGCAAACTGCAAGAAAGGGCGGAGAGCAAGGACGAGTCTGAAGCAGTGATGAGTGTGGTGAGTGCAGCACCGGGAATTTGTTCTGGTGAGCAGTTTCAAGGTTCGGTGGCCTTGCCCACCATAATGGCGGTGGTTACGAATGGGAAGAAGTCTGAAACGACCCGTTTGTTCTTCGACAGTGGGGCACAGAGATCCTTTATAACAGAGAGTCTAGCAACTAGGTTGAAGCTGAAGACAGATGGTAAAGTTGACATGAAGGTGGAAGGTTTTGGTGGGGAAGTCCCATGCAGGTCTTATTCAGTAGTTAATGTGATGGTCAGGTTAGCTGGGCATCGATGGGAAATTTCAGCCTTGATAGTGAAGAGGTTGCCCAATATTACCACTAAGGGACTGCCGCAGCAGTCAATCGTTTGAGGGAGTTGGGTGTGAAGCTAGCAGAACCAGACATTGCTACAGACAACGTTAGTAATGTAGGAATCTTGGTAGGAGGAGATTACATAGACGAGTTTGTGTCCACGAGAAGAGTTATCAAGGAGGGTGTTGGCCTGTACAGGACTCCAGCGGGGTACATCGTAGGAGGCAGGGTACCAGCTCACTTCCCTGTGACCCTGGGAAAGGAGGACTCCGGTATTACAGCGACTGAGGCTGTACTGGTGATGCAGATTGGGGTGCATGAAGACCTGTCAGAGACACAAGTTGGCATATCTGACGGTGAGCCGGTCCATAAACTATGGGACCTGGATGTAGTAGGGATTAAGGGTGACCAGCCACCCCTGAACACGAAGAGACATATCGAGATTACTTGAACCATGTGCAGTTCAGGGACGGACAGTACTGGGTGCGACTCCCATGGAAACCGGTACACCCAACACTGCCCACTAATTTCAAGAAGGCATCGGGTCAGTTGAATTCATTGGTGAACAGCCTGACCAAGAAGGGTCTGGTGGGGAAATATGTCGATATTATTAAGGAACAGTTGGCTCTTGGGTTCATTGAGAAAGTGCCCAATGCCAGCCCTGGGGAAAACACCCATTATCTTCCACACATAGCAGTCACCAAGGAGTCAGTAACCACTCCCATCAGAGTGGTCTTCAACTGCAGCTCACAGGTGAGTCCCCGAGAGCCATCGTTGAACGACTGCCTGCTCACAGGGCCCTCCCTGACGCAGAAATTAGCAGATGTGTTGTTGAGATTCAGGACAGAACAGTATGCCTATGCAGCAGATATTAGCAAAGCCTTCCTACGTATTGGGTTGCAGCCACAAGACAGGGACTACACAAGGTTCTTGTGGTTGGCTAACAGGGAGGTGCCCGATCGAGGGTATGATACCTACAGATTCAGGGCAGTGTTGTTTGGCGCCACTAGTTCGCCCTTCCTATTACAGGCTACCATAGACTACCACCTTGTGAACTGTAACAGCCCACTTAAAGAATTACTGAAGACCCTATTTTATGTAGACAGCATGCAAGGTACCACCTCAGATGAAAGGCTGTTGATGGACATTTACCGAGAGTCTAATCAGGAGATGCTCTCGGCTAACATGCCATTGAGAGAATGGGTGACAAACAATCCAACGTTGCGGGGCACGGTGGAACGTGACTATGCTGGCTACTCAGTACCTGAGGTAACATCGGTGTTGGGACTGGAGTGGGAAATCAAGGAAGACAGACTTAGGCTAAAGAGGAAACCTGATGGGGAAGGGAAGCTGACCAGGAGGTCCTTGCTGAGCAAAGTGCAGACTGCCTTCGATCCTTTGGGTTTGTTGACACCCATCACCATTCGAGGGAGGATGCTAGTGCAACAGACCTGGGAGCTGAACCTAGGTTGGGACGACCCACTGCCAGAAACAGTCTGCCAGGAGTGGGATCTGGTTAGCAGAGATCTAGCAGAATTGCATGAGTTCACATTCCCCAGGTCCATCGGGTGCACCGGGCGGGACTATGACTTGCATGTCTTCTGTGATGCCTCCTCCAGGGCCTATGGGGCAGTAGCGTATTTGGTGGCCGGGGACCAGGTCAGTCTGGCCACCAGTCGTGTGCGGGTGACACCCCTGAAGGATTGCTCGATCCCAAAGCTAGAGCTCACGGCGATGTTGCTGGGAGCAAGACTGGGTAAGTACGTAGAGGAGGTGTTGAGTAACCTGAGGGTGACACACACCTATGTATGGACAGACTCGGAGGTGGCCTTACAGTGGGTCCAGAACGACAGGTCTAAGCTCCCCTATGTCAGGAATTGGGTAAAGGAGATACGGGAGCTACAGTCAACGTCAACAATTCTGTACGTGCCTACAAATCAAAACCCAGCCTACCTGATAAGCCGAGGGGTAACACACAAAAAGCTGAGTAAAAGCGAGATTTGGTTCAAAGGCCCAGACTGGTTGCCGGCAAAGGATTACTGGCCGGAGCAGAAATTCGGGGAGACAACCAGCAGCATAGTACACTTTGTGGGGGAACCCGACACTAAATTATTTGACCCCAGACGCTACTCCTCTTGGAGGAAACTTATAGGAGTCACGGAAATGGTATTTCGATTTGTGAGGAAGCTGCATGACAAGGTAAGCCAGGGTCGACAGTTGTCTCTCGTGGGTCCCAGAGAATATTGGATAAGGCAGTACCAAAGGGAGAGGTTTCCAGGAGTGCTGGAAGTACTGGCGACAGGGCAGCAGGTTATGGCATCAGGACGTGTGTCCAACGACGACTCAGGGAACAGTAAATTGGTCCACTCGTTGGGATTGTTCCTAGATCATGCTGGGCTAATAAGATGCAGGGGAAGAATACAAAACTCTGAGCTCAGCTATGGGGCCAAACATCCCGTGTTACTGGGAAAGGAGGGATGGGCGTCAGAGCTATTGATACAAGATGCCCATCAGAGGACCTTACATGGGGGGTTTGGAGATACCCTCACCTGCCTACGTCAGAATTACTGGGTACTGAAGGGCCGAGCTGCCATCAAAAGGGTGCTAAAGAGTTGCACGGTCTGCCGGCGGTACGATGGGAGGACCCTACCGTACCCGGGTCCACCACTGCTGCCTCAGGAGTGGGTACATAGTGACAGGCCCTTTGAGGCTGTGGGAATAGACTATACTGGGGCTATCACGTTGAAGAACCCAGGAGACGATAGGGTGGGCCCTCAGAAAGTATATGTCTGCCTGTTTACTTGTGCCACTACTCGAGCCGTGCATTTGGAGTTGGCGGAAGATATGTCGACAGAGACTTTCGTGAAGTTGTTCAGGAGGTTTACAGCCAGATTCTCGTGCCTGCGATTGATTATCTCGGACAATGGCACGAGCTTCAGAGCGGCCGATAAAGTTTTCAGGAATCTCAGGGACAACGGAGAAGTGCGAGAATACCTGAAGAGAATAGAGTGCGAGTGGAGGTTCATAGCTCCCAGAGCGCCTTGGCAAGGGGGATTCTATGAACGCATGGTGGGCAAAGTCAAAGGATGCATTCGGAAGGTCTTGCATGGCAGGAGAGTGAGCTTTGATGAACTGAGGACAGTGTTAGTTGAGATAGAGGCAAGAGTCAATAACAGGCCTCTGACCTATGTGCAAAATGGGATTGACGAGCAGGAAGCTCTCACCCCCAATCACATGCTGTTTGGAAGGAGGATTGAGCCCTTCCCCACAATTTTGAGTCAGTCTTCCAAGGAGCTGGATTATTATGGGCCAGATGGTCCCCCCATCAATGAAGAACTGCACAGGAGTCACAACAGACTGGTGAACATCATGGACAAATGGAACCAGGTGTGGCGCAGGGATTACTTGACAGCCCTGCGGGAACATTTCTATGGTGCAGACCCCGAGGCAAATAAGATGATGCTAAGTGAAGGGGACCTGGTGCTAGTAGAATCCGAGGTGCCCAGGGCATACTGGCCTCTTGGCCTGGTAGTGTCGACCCACCCAGACAAAGCTGGGCAGTTGAGAATGGTGAAGGTGAGAATGAATGGTGTCAAGACTATAAGACCCATCAACAGGCTTTTACCTCTCGAGGTCCACATGGTGGGACCAGGACATGAGAAGTTAGACCAGAGGCTGACCGAGCTGAGCAGCCGGACGACCCGTCGAACGGCGCTCAAGTCCAGGGCCCACTGCGAGGGCCTGCGGGAGGCAGACTTGATCTAGACTTAGCGCCTACCTTCGCCGGCGAGAGGATGTGGAAATTTATTTGGTCCCTAAAGTTCCACAGGACAGATATGGCGTACAAAGGGGTCCCAGCATGGCCGTAATGGAACGGCTGAGCTGGGTGGCCCTTACACCCTACCCAAACAAAAGCGTTCTCTCCCGAGTTGGCGTGGATGGTAGGCACTTATTAATTTATAGATTTACCCTTCAGGGAAGAAGTAGGTAGTTCACTGTTAGTACACTAATATTAGGATTATTGAGGCAACTGTAGATAATAATAATGTAGACCTAAGACCTTAACATAGGTAGTAATAGGCCAATAATGTAGGCAAACACTAGGTTAAGTTAGCTAGGGAGAACTGGCAGCCCTAGTTTGAATGAGGAGGCGTGGGTCTGGGAGGGATCAGCTCATTCTTCTGTGACCATACACCACCTGGACAAGACATGCCGTGATCAGTAGACAGCGCCCCCCACGTGTCTTCACATATGAGACCTGGGGAAATCTGGTAGAGGCACCTCGATGTACCGTAGATGATGACCTCTTCCATCAGGCCCATACAGTAAGACAAGACCTCCACCTTTTCCATAGGATTTCTGGCCAGAGTCTGGGGAAAATTGTGAGTGAGTTGATCTGTAGGCCTGTGTACAGCTGGCAGTGCATGTCCAGTACGTACCAGCGTCTCTTATCAGTCTAGCAGCTAGTGTCTGTGTCTGCATAGTTGTACTAGGGGATACACACCCTCTTGGATATAGGAATTTCTGAGGTGCAGGCAGGTCACTAATATCGATTGAATATTGCAGGAATTAAGGCTCCCGGTTGCACGTGGTTTCTGAGGGGAAGTCCAAAGGGTGGCCCAGTGGCCTGGTGGCTAAAGCTCCTGCTTCACACACGGAGGGCCCGGGTTCGATTCCCGGCGGGTGGAAACATTTCGACACGTTTCCTTACACCTGTTGTCCTGTTCACCTAGCAGCAAATAGGTACCTGGGTGTTAGTCGACTGGTGTGGGTCGCATCCTGGGGGACAAGATTAAGGACCCCAATGGAAATAAGTTAGACAGTCCTCGATGTCGCACTGACTTTCTTGGGTTATCCTGGGTGGCTAACCCTCCGGGGTTAAAAATCCGAACGAAATCTTATCTTATCTTAAGCTTAGGAAGGTTGAAGATCAGGATATATGCTGCAACACCAAGTAAGTTAGTCCTTTATAAGTGCATGCAGGCGAGTTTCTTGCAACATCAATCATTTGTGAAAATCTGTCCTATAAGCCACTTGTGAGGCTGAGGTACCAACCTCAGAGCTCGGTGTCAACAGAGTTTGCCAGGGTAGGGGACTCACTTGGAGGCAATCCAAACAAGTTTTCATATGGCCCAGTGGCTAACTCGACTGTGACTCTCTGATAGCGGGTTCTAACCCCACCTCTGGTATGGTCCGCCCTTACAAGCAAGGTAGCTTACCCTGGGGCTAACCCCCCCCCTGCTCACCCTAAAGAGATCTCCAGCAGAACTCAGCAGTCACCCCCAAAGTCGAATAATGAATTCATTAAAAAGAAAAACAATGAAATACTGTTGCTTAAAGCCAGTTATAGATGTCATGTGGGACTGTTGTTAGTGTGATGTATGTCGAATGAAACACTGTACTTAGCGTACGTCTCCCCACCACCCCTGGAGTTTACCTGGAGAGGGTTTCGGGGTCAACGCCCCCGCGGCCCGGTCTGAGACCAGGCTTCATGTTAGATCGGGGTCTGATCAACCAGGCTATTACTGCTGGCCGCACGCAAGCTGACGTACGAACCACAGCCCAGTTGGTCAGGTACTGACTTTAGGTGCCTGTCCATTGCCTTCTTGAAGACAGCCAGGGGTCTATTGGTAATCCCCCTTATGTATGCTGGGAGGCAATTAAACAGTCTTGGACCCCGGACATTTATCGTGTTGTCTCTCAGTGTACTCGTGACACCCCTGCTTTTCATCGGGGGAATGTTGCATCTCCTGCCGAGTCTTTTGCTTTCATAGGGAGTAATTTTCTTGTGCAGGTTTGGTACTAATTCCTCCGGGACCTTCCAAGTGTATACTATCATCTATCTCTCTCGCCTGCGTTCGAGGGAATACAGATCAAGGACATTCAACCGTCCCCAGTAGTTTAGGTGCTTATCGCACATATGTGTGCCGTGAAAGTTATTTGTACACTCTCCAGGTCTGCAATGTCGCCAGCCTTGAAGGGGGCCGTTAGCGTACAGCAGTATTCCAGCCTAGAGAGCACAAGCGATTTGAAGAGAATCATCATGGGCTTGGCGTCCCTAGTTTTGAAGATTCTCATTATCTATCCTATCATTTTCCTAGTAGATCAGGTAGATACATTGGTGTGGTCTTTGAAGGCGAGATCCTCTGACATTATCACTCCCATGTCCTTCACATTACTTTTCCGCTTTATTGTATAGTTAAAATTTGTTGTATACCCTGACACATTTTTAATTTCTTCAAGTTTCCCATATGTGAGTAGTTGAAATTTCTCTTCATTGAACTTCATATTGTTTTGAGTGGCCCATTCGAAGATTTGGTTGATGTCCGCTTGGAGTCTCGGGGTGTCTTCAATGGAGGTCACTGCCATGGTGATCCGGGTGTCATCCGCAAAGGAAGACACGGAGCTATGGCTTACATCTCTGTCTATGTCAGAAATGAGGATGAGGAATAGAATGGGAGCGAGTACTGTGCCTTGTGGAACAGAGCTTTTTACCATGACAGCCTGGGACTTCACTGTTAATATTACTCTTTGTGTTGTAATTGTCAGGAAGTTGTAGATCCATCTACCAACTTTTCCCGTTATTCCTTTATCACGCATTTTGGGTGCTATTACACCATGGTCACACTTGTCGAAAGCTTTTGCAAAGTCTGTGTATAATGTGTATACTGTGTATACTGTGTATACTACATCTAGAGCGTCGTACAGCTGGGCTCTGTCAGCGTCCATCAAATGGGCAGCATGCCATCTTATAAACCAAGCTGCCATAACACCCAGTTGGTAGCGCTCAACAAATATATATATATATATATATATATATATATATATATATATATATATATATATATATATATATATATATATATATATGTATATAATTATGTATGCACAACATGAAGTTATACAGGGTATGTAAGAAGCTGTGGAGAGTGAGTGTCATGGTATTGATCGTCTCGTCTTCGTATTATGACATGAAAATGTTATAAGACGTGAGTTGCAGAGTCCAGTGTGTTAAGCGAGTGTTTTTACTCCACCTGGAGTTCAGACAGGTCAGTGGATCACTACACACCTGAACCACATACAGGAAGGGTGAGGTGTAAACATCAGAGAGCTCCAGCACCATAATCAGAACCAAAGCTTCCTTTTTTCCTGTCGTAGATTAAGAATGTTGGTGTCGCTTAAATTTTACGAAGAAACGCACCCCAAGATGAAGGATTACCTCACCAGGTGCTTGAGGGACTCCTGCGTCAACTCCCATATCACCTCTACAGAAAAAAAAAGGTTGTAAATAATTTGGCTACAATATCTGCTGTACACAGCAGCCTCAATATTTTCTTTAAGGCATCCTGACAACTACCTGATTACATGAACTCAGGTAGTTGGTAAGGAAGGTTATGACAACTATGCCTGAAATATCTTTTACGGAATTTCCTATAACGTTCTCTCGTGCACAAAAAAATTGGAGTGACTTCCTATCTCGATGCACTTTTTAATTTTAAAATGGATTTTTTGTGTGTTATCTTTTCTTGTCCCACTGCATGACACAAAAAAAGGACTAAGGACCTACTAGAGATTCATTGACTGAGGTTCACAGTTAAGTTTCATTTTCTCAACCTTTCAGTAACTTACCTTACTGTATGGATCTACTTGTCCCTGGTGCCAGAAACCACAACTACGTCATTTGTATGCCTACATTTCTTCTAATCCCATAAAGAGTAAACGGACGAATTATTGAAACCTGGCAAATAACCTTGGACTACAACAACTGAAATATCCTGCTCTTCATCACTTAAGGCTGGCAAATAGTAACCCTGAAGCAAGTCGTGCTTAGAGACATACTTAACTCGATTCACGAAGTCCACAATATCATCCATGCGTGGAAGTCAGTAGACATCTGGCAGAGTAATATACTGTACAAGACGAGGCCCATAGAGATGTTGACTCATCCATTAATTAAGCCATGCTTGAGTAGAAAGTTAATATACTTTTTCAGTAGTTTTAGCTTTTCAGGGTGAGCACTGCAATGAGATACTCTAATTGGTTCAGCAGTGCCCACATCCACACCATGAGTGCCAGAGTCATATGCTTTAGGGATATCTGTAAAGGTTTCAGGGTAATTTTGAAGAAGGACTATAATATCAGCCATTTGTGCCTCAGCTATGCCAAACATCAACAACTGTTGATCCTTCAACAGTTGCAAGTTGAAGAGTTTCACTTCAATTCTGCTGATCTTTGGTAATGCATCTGGATCCGGCTCAGTACTAGTGTCTGTACGAACAGAGGAAGGTATAGTCATTGCTGGGAAGTGCGATTCCTAAAACCTTTTTAACTTGATTTAAGTGGCAAATCTTATCCCTGTTTCCTTTCCCTGAAGAGTTATCTAGGGAAACAATTACATAACTGAGATCACATTCTTCTCCACCACATTCATAGGATCAATAAAGATTGCATTATGACTAGGAACTAGTTCCTAAGCATAACTTTATTTTCCGCCTAAAAACAAAGCGTGGTTTATGTGCTTTATCATATTTTCTCTCCATCTTTTCTGTGTTTTCTTAAAGTTAATATCAACCCTAAGCCAGCCCTATTTTAGAATATCTCGAAGGGACTATAGCCAGTTAATTCCTATATCGTTTCCCTCACAGTGAAGAGCAGCAAAGGTGGACTCGTCCCACTCTATAGGAAAATGCTGACAGTACGTTCGCATCATTTTCTAGAAGGTTTAACGGACCCTTTCAAGTGTGCCATACGACTGAAGGCAGTAGACAACCTAGAAAGCTTATTCGATCACTAGACAGCTCAAAACTTCACAGAAGGCCTTGGCCCTGAAGTTAAATCCTTGCTCGCTTTGTGTAGAACTCGGAAGCCCTACCTGTGAGATTAATCTTACGAGGGCTTTTAATATAGCTACGGTATTAATGGTGCACAACCGCTCATTGGCACCGCCTCAGGGTATCTAGTTGCTTCACCGAATATAACGAAAAGAAAATGATTACCCAACTTAGACTTCAGTAGTGACCCTTCACAATTTATAATCATGTGTATAAATGATTCCACAACGACTGTTACAAGGCACAAAAGGAACTAGTTTAATGTAATGTCACGGTTTCGCACTGTCTCTAACATTGTCACAAGAAAGTGTTTGGCTGCTCTGTAGATTGCTTTAGTTATTCCTAAATGTCAAACCATAGAAGTGTTATGGACAACACTAAGTAACCTTGGCTCCCCCAAGGTTTCTGTCACACGATCTTCCTTAATCCCTTACCTGTGTTAGGACATCCCTAAATAATCCCATTCCTAGCACAGAAATACGAGGATAAGCACATATATAACACATATCACAGCCAGGTGCACATATATAACACTGCCACAGAGCACATATATATAACACAACATTGCCACAGAGCACATATATAACACAACACTGCCACAGAGCACATATATAACACAACATTGCCACAGAGCACATATATAACACGGCCACAGAGCACATATATAACACGGCCACAGAGCACATATATAACACATAACACTGCCACGGAACACATATATAACAGGCTGACACGTTTTTTGCTGGTGGAGTTAAACGTGCCTTCGGTCAGAACATCAAGGTCGACTCTCCCATCCGAACAAAGGGACGGTCAGACCCTTTGTGATTAATAACGTCCTCCTGCCCCCCTTATCTCTGGTTGAGGACGCCCCTGAGGGACGCCGGACGGGTGTCCTCCCAGGGGTGACCAACAAACACAATGAACAATAGGTGACTTAATACCAAACAAAGGGAGCAAGCAAAGGGTGAACACTCACATGTTAATACACCACCTTGCACCTCCTCCACTCAACTAATCACACACACACACCCTGATAGGGAGAGAAAGAGGGGAGAGAGAGAGAGAGAGAGAGAGAGAGAGAGAGAGAGAGAGAGAGAGAGAGAGAGAGAGAGAGAGAGAGAGAGAGAGAGAGAGAGAGAGAAAGAGAGAGAAAGAGAGAGAACGAGAGAGAATATATATATATATATATATATATATATATATATATATATATATATATATATATATATATATATATACATATATATTTACACATATATATACATATATATATACACATATATATACATATATATATACACATATATATATGTATATATTATTTTTTATTATCACACTGGCCGATTCCCACCAAGGCAGGGTGGCCCGAAAAAGAAAAACTTTCACTATCATTCACTCCATCACTGTCTTGCCAGAAGGGTGCTTTACACTACAGTTTTTAAACTGCAACATTAACATATATATATATATATATATATATATATATATATATATATATATATATATATATATATATATATATATATAATATATATATAATATATATATATATATATAATGCATGCTGCATTCAAAGGGGTAATGCATGCTGCATTTTGGGCACACGCCCCAGCTCTGAGGAGCTGGATGAGATTTTCGCCTTATAATCGGTGATACACACGTAACAACATGTACCGTATATGCCACCTTTATATTAACTTAACAATGTATCTCTTAAATCTTCTGTGCCATATTATGTAATAAAATATTCCTATTGGTAAAAAAAAAATATGTATAAATATATATATATATATATATATATATATATATATATATATATATATATATATATATATATATATATATATATATATATATATATATATATATATATATATATATATATATATATATATATATATGTGTGTGTGTGTGTGTGTGTGTGTGTGTGTGTGTATATATAAGTCAGAATATATATGTTACCAAAATACAAGTAATTGACGTGTTTTATCTTAATCGATATTATTATTATTATTATTATTATTATTATTATTATTATTATTATTATTATTATTATTATTGTTATCATCATCATCATCATCATTATTATTATTATTCCTCTTATTGCATAATAAATCTTAGCAAATATTTCAAAAATTTTCCAGTCTCACATAATTTTTAGCAAAAGTCACCATTTCACCATTTTGATTTCACGAAGACCTTAATTTACATATACAGAAAAGTCTTAGGCTTTAGCTCCTGAATCCCTAGAGATACGTTGTCAGTCAACCAGAGTCATAATACATTAGCTTTCCTCTCCGCATTTTAATGCGCAAAACTGGGCAGGCCAGTGACCTCAGGGTAAGCTCTCCATATTCCACTGGGTAAGAGCGGCAGGAGTTCACAGAGGTCGATGGAAGACAGAAGACCCTAGAACTGGAACTATAATCTTCCAGGCTCACCTCCAGATTTGCATATGGCCCTTACTGGAAGAGTGATTAATTAGGCGTTCTGATTCACCTTAAAACTTTACCTGATTATTCCGAGTCACACTAGGTAGTCTTTGTTGGTGAATGTTCACCTGGGTCTCCTCCTGTTCAGGGTAACCACATCTAGGAACATCACCGACTCCTCGAATCGCTTGTTCTTCACCACCATCAAGGTCTCCCATCATCTATACCCTCCTCACCCGTTGTCCTCTCACCAGTTCTTCCCATCTGGCTGCTTCTAGGTAGGTATAATGTTTGTCAGGAAACAGGTCAAATGTTTCCTGACGTGGGTCTTAGTCATATGAATACCCACAACTGGCGCTATTGGTCATCCGACCGAGGACTTCCGCTGGCTTATAGGTCCACCTCTTTAAAAAATCATGGTTATGATTATAACCTAGTCACGTATATACGACTGCTTCTAGGTGGAAGCAGAGTATAGGAAAGGAAATGACAGACAAACGAGAGCGTGATTCCCCATCAGCCAGAACCCGTATTGCCCTTAATGTATGCTTCTAAAAGTTCTTGTTATACATTTTCTAATACGTATACTTTATGTAGATGAAAGGGTAAGTATATCATCATGTTCTTTAATGTTCTTTCTCTGTAAGTTCAGCCTATGTATAAACACTCGTAGTTTAAGACACTAACCTGTCAAGTAATGCCTGAGGAAGTGAGACAAGGACCCCATAAATAATAGTGTGAAGGTGGTATAGTATTCCCGGGAGAGAAAGTATAAAAAGAAAAGTTGAAAAAGTATATAAAGTAATATTATGATAGGTAGTGAAAAGTCAAAGTTTTCATCCCCTACAGGACCCTACTTATTTGTACATAATTTTGTGAAACAGCGAAAAGAGACAAAGATATTCCATAGACTTAAGAAGCAGCATGATGGTTACACTCTCTCTAATAATGGTAGAAAGGCTTGACAAAGCTTCTGGAGAGCGAAACGTTGCCACAGTGAAATATCACATTAGTAGCACATTATTTTTTTTTTTTTTACCTAACATTACACCCTATACGTCTCTTGAGGGGGTGACACTTGACGAGTGTGGGTAAAGAGGTATATAACCTCCATAAATGTGAGGACTTACGATAAACTAAGTTACCTCGGCATTTACTGCCCGAAATGCCTAGGCATGCTAGTGGCCTTCTTTGTAATTAATATTTTATATGTAAACCACACATTGTAAGTGTGAATTATTATTTTTATTATTATTATTATTATTATTATTATTATTATTATTATTATTATTATTATTATGTGAGCAAATCACCTGCAAGGGGCTTACAGGGCATTACCTGAATTATTATCTGCAAGTAATCTGGGTGAGGTAAGTGGGATTTAAGTCACAACAGGTCGCTGAACTGTAACTCCCTCGATGCCCACTCCCTACCATTCTCACAGAAAGCGAGGCCTGACATTAAATTAATAATTACAATATTAAACATTAATACCAATAAGGGTAAATTGTAAAATGATATGGACTTTATATGATTAGGCTTGCTGGGTACACAAAATAAATTTGTATTAACACTTACCACTTCATTAAAGTCCTCTATTTTTCCGTCCTGGTTACCGAATTATAAGAGCTTTCCGAATTCTTCAGCAGGAACGGGTCAGCAATTTCTAAATTACGGATTGAGGTCAATATACACCAACTGACCTTCGAGAACGCCTCATTACATTGCAAAGTTCAGTCCAGTGTTCACACATTAAATTTAATATGGCGTCTCCCTCTGCGGCGTCACTCCCCCGGCTGTTCTGCCTCCCCCCCGACTGTTCTGCCTCCCCCCGACTGTTCTGCCTCCCCCGGCTGTTCTGCCTCCCCCGACTGTTCTGCCTCCCCCCCGACTGTTCTGCCTCCCCCCGACTGTTCTGCCTCCCCCCGACTGTTCTGCCTCCCCCGACTGTTCTGCCTCCCCCGACTGTTCTGCCTCCCCCGACTGTTCTGCCTCCCCCCGACTGTTCTGCCTCACCCCGGCTGTTCTGCCTCCCCCCGGCTGTTCTGCCTCCCCTCGGCTGTTCTGCTCTCCCCCCCTCACTCGAAGAGTCCAAATAGCATCACATTTTAATACACAATTATTATATTTTTCATTTATATGTTCTACATTTAGAAAATTATGTAAAAAAAAATTTCACAGTAATCTTTGCAAGGAAATAAACATCTTCATTTCATTTAATTTTTATTTTTTTTGAGTGTGTGTAAAGTTAGAAAGTTGAAAGTGAACATAGATAAGAGTAAGGTGATGATAGTATCAAATGATTTAGATAAAGAAAAATTGGATATCACATTGGAGAGAGGGAGTATGGAAGAAGTGAATGTTTTCAGATATTTGGGAGTTGACGTGTCAGCGGGTGGGTTTGTGAAGGATGAGGTTAATCATAGAATTGATGAGGGAAAAAAAGTGAGTGGTGCGTTGAGGTATATGTGGAGTCATAAAACGTTATCTATGGAGGCAAAGAAGGGAATGTATGAAAGTATAGTAGTACCAACACTCTTATATGGATGTGAAGCTTGGGTGGTAAATGCAGCAGCGAGGAGACGGTTGGAGGCAGTGGAGATGTCCTGTCTAAGGGCAATGTGTGGTGTAAATATTATGCAGAAAATTCGGAGTGTGGAAATTAGGAGAAGGTGTGGAGTTAATAAAAGCATTAGTCAGAGGGCAGAAGAGGGGTTGTTGAGGTGGTTTGGTCATTTAGAGAGAATGGATCGAAGTAGAATAACATGGAGAGCGTATAAATCCGTAGGGGAAGGAAGGCGGGGTAGGGGTCATCCTCGAAAAGGTTGGAGGGAGGGGGTAAAGGAGGTGTTGTGGGCGAGGGACTTGGACTTCCAGCAAGCTTGTGTGAGCGTGTTAGATAGGAGTGAATGGAGACGAATGGTATTTGGGACCTGACGATCTGTTGGAGTGTGAGCAGGGTAATATTTAGTGAAGGGATTCAGGAAAACCGGTTATTTTATATAACCGGACTTGAGTCCTGGAAATGGGAAGTACAATGTCAGCACTTTAAAGGAGGAGTTTGAGATATTGGCAGTTTGAAGGGATATATTGTGTATCTTTATATACGCTTGTAAAGTGTTCTATCTGGGCACCTCTGCAAAAAACAGCGATGATGTATGAGTGAGGTGAAAGTGTTGAATGATGAGAGTATTTTCTTTTGGGGGATTTTCTTTATTTCTGGGGATTTTCTTTCTTTTTTTGGTCACCCTGCCTCGGAGGGAGACGGCCGACTTGTTGAAAAAAAAAATTCAGGAAGTGAGAATAACTTGAAAATCAGTATTTTATATATCTTTTTTAATTGACAAAATTTTGTTTGAATGTATAATTTGAGAATAACTCACTTATTCTGTTTAATAATTTCGTAAATATTCCCATAGTGGAAACTGGAATGTTATGGTTATTTTAATACCTGATTTGTCTTTATTTTTATGGAAAATAATAAAATCGTTTAATTAATATTTGCGTTATTTTTATTTTCCGTGTATTTGTTTCTGACTTGAACAATAATGTTTTAAATTATCTGATATTACTATCATATGAATTGTTAATTTTTATAAGAAAGGGTTATAAATTGCCAGGCTTTTAATTAAGGACATTTAATTAAGGACATTTAATTAAGGACATTTATTTTCATTATGTATCAAGATCTAATTTGCTGCCTTTATTTATTTAAATTAGACAATATCTGGATTTTGAAATTATGTCTGGCTAGCCGCCTTTATTTTTATTTATTTTTAATAATAATAAATGTTTATTATAAATTACTATGTTCCTTTTGTGGTTTTATTTTGATAGATGAATATATTATTATGAATTAATATCTGTCTAATAAGGATCGTCTAACTCTAAATGATTAAGATCAGTGCCAGGAGGCACTTGTCTTCTTTATTGACAAATAAAATAACAACAAAGTGGTATCTAGTAACTTAGTTTTAATTTTCACGTGATAGAAAATGTTAGGCGAATATGCATTTTTTCCCTGAATTGTTTGTATGTAAATAGCGTGCTAAAAATATCTAGCCTAGACAGGACTCGTAGCAATGATTTTAAGTTCGAAAAAAATCAGATTCAGAAAGGATATAGGAAAGCACTGGTTTGATAACAGAGTTGTGGATGAGTGGAACAAACTCCCGAGTACTGTCATAGAAGCTAAAATATTGTGTAGTTTTTATAATAGGTTAGATAAATACTAGGTCAGATTCCGTGCTCCTTCCTTAAGTGAATGTGACCTGACCTGGCCTGACTAAGTTGGGGCATTGGCTTGGGCTAGTGGGGGACTTGGACCTGCCTCGCATGGGCCAGTAGGCCTGTTGCAGTGTTCTTTCTTTTTTATGTTCTTATGTTTGGTTATGGAGCTAGCTAGATTTATTCTGTGAAGGATCACTATGGAGTTAGGAAATATTTCCTCTTCAGGCGAAGACAATCAACACAAATCGGCTGGAAGATGAGGATTTCCAAGTGAGGAAAGGAAAGAATTTTAGGTAAATTTGCAAATCTAGTGTTGTTCTTGAATTAGTGTCCATTTTTATGCCTGCGTAATCTGAAGCTGATTTGTGGAAAGTGGAGATGAGAACTTGCGACTGGTATTTCAGAGTGTGGACAGTCGTATGTGAAAGGGTTAATTAATAGGTAGTCTGCGTTAACCATCCCTTTTATCTGCAGAGCTTAGTCCACCTAGTAGGTGCTGAGGGCGTAGAAGTGAGTTCGAGTGATCTATAAGTATTCTGTAAGAAATTAGCCGTGGATTGAAACTCGTAGAAAGAATGAGGTGCCCTGAGTAGGTTATTAGTTTAGTAGAGCATTTAGGCTGTACAAAATAGTGCCTTTTAGGCTACTTTGGGGAAGAACTGGCAAAAAATGATGATCATGATGATGATGATAATAATAATAATAATAATAATAATAATAATAATAATAATAATAATAATAATAATAATAATAATAATAATAATAATAATAATATCTTTATTTACTACAAGTAGATGTACAAGGTATACAGTTCTAGCTGACATCAATGACATACTATTACATAGAAAGCTGCTTGTTATGCAGAGCATTTCGGACAAATTAGGTCAGTTTTGTCTCAGGAAGCGACCCACACCAGTCGACTAACATCCAGGTACCCGTTTTAAACTGATGGGTGAACATGGACAGCAGGTATCTTATGGAAACACGTCCCTAATGTTTTCCAGCCGTACCGGAGGAGATTCGAACTCCGGACATCAGTGTGTGAGCTGAGTACGCTGATAAAATCTGATACAATTATTTACGAAATTTGAGAACTAGAGATTCAGAGAGTGGTGTATTGTATTTAGCATTCTGATATTTAGACTGTATTCTTTTGGCGCATTGTAGGTTTTGAGATAGATTGAAGTGTTAGCATAAATATTCTAAGAACTTTGAAAAATCTTAGATTCTCATAATTCTCAGCTGTTTTAAAAGGGACGAAGGAGAGATGTGACACGTTGTGTCTGTTGTTCCACTATGTTGTCTGTGAGAATGTGAGTGTTTTGTTAAGTTGTGCTGATCCTCACATCATATTTCTGTCAATGATTCCATCCTCTCTGAACAGTGTGAAGATCACCTGGAGTTGATTTTCGCTCTTATGACTCCGTATGGTAACGCTTTCCCATGAGAATAGAATATTTAGTGTTTACACCTGTATAAAAGCCAGTATAAAGGGAATAAAAAATCTGCGAGAGTTGAGTGCCCTGGTGAGGCTGGTGGAATGGTGAGTGTGACTTCTGAGTCAGCTGGAGCACAGGTCTGCGGTATTACCTGGAGTTTACCTGGAGAGAGTTCCGGGGGTCAACGCCCCCGCGACCCGGTCTGTAACCAGGCCTCATGGTGGATCAAGGCCTGATCAACCAGGCTGTTACCGAGTACAACTTCCTGATATCACGTAGTATAGTCCCTGCCCTCTACTAATATTTTATATTTGTTTGTCAATGTGTCTGAGTGTCTAAATTTACATTTGATGATTTTGATAAATGTCTGTATTTTAAATCCTATTGGATTTACGATTTTCACTTCAGTTATAATCTCTTTTATTATTTGAATATTGTACTGTATATACTTCAGCAATACATAACTAGAACTCGAAGACCCTTGATCGATATGTGGTCTACGATAATCAGGTATCCTGCTGACTGTCTAGAATCTAGATGATGGTAACACCGATTACCAGGGAAAACAACTCCAGCTAACCGGTTTAATAATACTGATGTCTATATGTATACGTGTCTGTCCAGGTAAATGCAGAGGTTAATGACTGATAACTTATCTCTCAGGGGATGAACATCAACGAGAGTAAATGAGGTGATAAATGAGTGAAAGGCAAGACTTTACCATTGTTTATCAATAAATAGTGTTGTCATCTGGTGGCGACCGCTGGTGTCACGATAGATTGTGGGGTCAGGAAATAGACTTTCAATTCGGAACAGGGGTTTTCCTTTCTACTTAGTGGCACTTACAGGCCTGTCAGTGTATCCGTGGAGCAACATACACGATTTTTGGTGTATACACACAGAAACACATATGTGTATGTGCACTAAAACATACACGCCCCTTGTATATATTTAATGAAACATACACTGCTACTAGTAGCAGTAATAGTAGCATTAGTAATAGTAGTCTTAACAGCAGTAAGAGGTTATAAAGGTAAAAGTAGTAGTAGTAGCAGCAGTAGTAGCAGCAGTAGTGTAGTAATAGTAATAGTTGTAGTACGTTATGATGTAACGTCCTTGTACAATATATATATATATATATATATATATATATATATATATATATATATATATATATATATATATATATATATATATATATATATATATATATATATATATATATATATATATATATATATATATATATATATATATATATTGTTAGGTTAGTGTGCAGTGCTTTAGGTGAAATGTAAAGTGGGCAGAGGTGAACGTGTACACTGCGGTATCGGTCATCGGAAGCTGGAACTGCCCAAGTCTTGACAAGAAGACAGTCGTCACAGCCTCAGAAGTGGTCAAGTATTGTGGTGGTCGTTGCTGTTAGTTTGGTCGTCACGGAAAAAAATCCCGACACTGGTTCTTTGTCGTGTAAGCTGGTGACCAGTTCAGCGCCCGCTGGTTCACCATTATTGTGAAGGTGATGTTGTCCGGTGTGACGCGGATGGGGCAGAGAAGTCGCCAGGCGACGACAACAAGAACAAAAAGAATTTTTATTTCCAATAAGTACTTTAAACAAATGATTTAAGATTAGCTGGCATTATTAGCATATTTTATAGAGAGGATTTTGGGCAGCCTTACTTGGCAATTCTGACACTAACTCTAACAGTTTACTTTATCACATTTTTTATTTTACTTTTTTTTTGAGGGGGGAACAAGTTGATACAACGTTAGTAGTGGTTATTACATTCGTTGTTCAAATACAACTACAAATTTCGGTATTACTGTACAGGACGTACAACAATCTGAAGACCCATAAAATACCAGCCAAACTTTGACAAGACTGTACGTAGAATTAACTTAATTTGATTTATCTTATTTATGTCTAGTGTCTAATACTCAGTATTAGTAGGAATTTAGAAAACAGATATAAGTTATAAGTTATTTCGTAATAAAAACACAATGAAAAATATAATCGTCTGGTTTGAAGAAGATAAATGGTACACTAATTATTTGAATTACTATACAGAACATAACGATTAACGATGGAGTAAATATTCTGCGAGAATTATTTCTGGATATCAGAAGTACAAACATATTACATGTACTGTGTAAAATTATCGACGCAACAGTTATATCTGAAAGAAGGGACTGAAGTATTTATTGTATGGGGAGGTTGTCGTGTGTGTGTGTGTGTGTGTGTGTGTGTGTGTGTGTGTGTGTGTGTGTGTGTGTGTGTGTGTGTGTGTGTGTATGTGTGTGTGTGTGTATGTGTGTGTGTGTACTCACCTATTTGTACTCACCTATTTGTGGTTGCAGGGGTCGATTCACAGCTCCTGGCCCCGCCTCTTCGCTGATTGCTACTAGGTCCTCTCTCTCCCTGACCCATGAGCTCTATCATACCTCGTCTTAAAACTATGTATGGTTCCCGCCTCCACTACGTCACTTTCTAGGCTATTCCACGGCCTGACTACTCTATGACTGAAGAAATACTTCCTAACATCCCTTTGATTCATCTGAGTCTTCAACTTCCAATTGTGACCTCTTGTGTCTGTGTCCCTTCTCTGGAACATCCCGTCTTTGTCCACCTTGTCCATTCCGCGCAGTATTTTATATGTCGTTATCATGTCTCCCCTGACCCTCCTGTCCTCCAGTGTCGTCAGGCCGATTTCCCTCAACCTTTCTTCGTAGGACAATCCCCGTAGCTCTGGGACTAGTCTTGTTGCAAACCTTTGCACTTTCTCTAATTTCTTGACGTGCTTGACTAGGTGTGGGTTCCAAACTGGTGCTGCATACTCCAGTATGGACCTGACGTAAATGGTATACAGAGTCTTAAACGAATCCTTACTGAGGTATCGGAACGCTATCCGTAGGTTTGCCAGGCGCCCGTATGCTGCAGCAGTTATCTGATTGATGTGTGTGTGTGTGTGTGTGTGTGTGTGTGTGTGTGTGTGTGTGTGTGTGTGTGTGTGTGTGTGTGTGCATTGAAGGTGGTTCACATACACGAGAAGGATCGTGACGTCAGAGCAGCAAGGAAGAGAGGGTAGTGATCGGTAATGTCTTGTGTTATAAGTGGCTTCACCTAGACCTGACTTCACCTTGACCTGGCTTCACCTTGACCTGGCTTCACATTGACCTGGCTTCATCTTGACCTGGCTTCACATTGACCTGGCTTCACCCTGACCTAGCTTCACCTTTACCTGGCTTCCCTTAGCTCTACACTGACCTGACTTTGCTTGGCTTCACCTTGACCTGACTTGATCTGGCTTCACCTTGACCTAAAAACTACAGTAGCTTGACCTGGCTTGACTGGTTTCACCTTGATCTGTTGCACATCCCGGGTGACTGACCTCGAGGTGTATATACACTGACGTAAATACTTTAGTGTATATATTCACCTATACGTATTCACCTATCTGTGAATGCAGGGGTCGAGACAACTGGCCCCGCCTCTTCGCTGGTCGCTACTAGATCCACCCTTTCCCTGCTACAAGAGCAAAGTCGTACCTCTTCTGAAAGCCATGTATGAATCTTGAATATCTCGCTTCTCTTTTCAGATTATTCCACTTCCTGACAACTCTATGGATGAAGAAATGCTTCCTAACATCCCTCTGATTCATTTGAGTTTTCAGCTTCCAGTTGTCCTCTCTTGTTTTGTGTCCCATCTCTGAAACATTCTGTCTCTGTTCACCTTGTCAGTTCCTCTTAGTATTTTGTAAGTCATCATATCCCCGAGTCCTCTGTCCTCCAGCGTCATCAGGTTAAGGTATGATATATGTTACACTCAGTGGAAATTCACTCAGAGATTTGTAAATCTCAGCGCATATACAATCAGAAGTGTAAATCTCAGTGTATATACACACAGAGGTGGGTGGGTATTCAATGAGTACATTAGACCACATCTTCCGCCACACATGTACCTCAGGTGAGTACCACTGGGTGACCCGTCCTAGCACCTCCCAGCTCACTTGTGTAAGTACACGCCAAGTTGACCTGTGTACGTGTGGTGCTGCTGGTGGCTGCGACCCTCAGATGCTGACGAGGAGATAGTGTGCAACACCTGGTGTGTGTGGAGGATAGGGGGAGGGGGCCTGAGGCAAGAGACAAGGCAGAGGTCATGCTTGTTGTCTCGTGAGGGAGACTCAGTGTTTGCAAGCAAACCTCAGTTGCCTCACTCACATAATATTCTTCACGACTTTACACGGTAAGATTATAATAGGTACACACACGCACACACGTGCGTACGTGTGTGCGTGCGTGCGTGCAGATTCAAACACATACATAAATACACACGCACACGCGCACACACTCACACACACACACACACACACACACACACACACACACACACACACACACACACACACACACACACACATGGAGATCATCAGGAGAGTGGTGGAGCACCTAGAAAGAAACGAGAGTATAATCGACATCCAGCACGGTTTCAGGGAAGGAAAATCCTGTGCCACAAACCTACTGGAGTTTTATGACAAGGTGACAGAAGTAAGAGAAGAGAGAGAAGGGCGGATAGACTGCGTTTTCTTGGACTGCAAAGCCTTCGACACAGTTCCTTACAAGAGGTTAATGCAAAAGCTAAAGGATCAGGCACATATAACAGGAAAGGCACTGCAATGGATCAGAGAACATCTGACAGGAAGGCAACAACGAGTCATAGTGCGTGACGAGGTGTCAGAATGTTCGCCTGTGACAAGTGGGGTTCCACAGGGGTCAGTCCTAGGACCTGTGCTGTTTTTGGTATATGTGAAAGACATAACGGATGGGATAGACTCAGAAGTGTCATTGTTTGCAGATGATGTGAAGTTAATGAGGAGAATCAATCGGTAGAGGATCAGGCAAGACTACAAAGAGACCTGGACAGGCTACAAGCCTGGTCCAGCAACTGGCTCCTGGAATTTAATCCTGCCAAATGCAAAGTCAGGAAGATCGGAGAAGGGCAAAGAAGACCGCAGACAGAGTATAGGCTAGGTGGCCAAAGACTGCAAACCTCACTTGGGGTGAGTATAACACCAAGCACGTCTCCTGAGGTGCACATCAATCAGATAACTGCTGCAGCGTACGGGCGTCTGGCAAACCTAAGTAAGGATAGCGTTCCCGTACCTCAGTAAGGAATCGTTGAAGACTGTACACCATATACATCAGGCCCATACTGGAGTATGCAGCACCAGTTTGGAATCCACACTTGGTCAAGCACGTCAAGAAATTAGAGAAAGTGCAAAGGTTTGCAACAAGACTAGTCCCAGAGCTAAAGGGATTGTCCTACGAAAAAAGTTAAGGGAAATTGGCCTGACCACACTGGAGGACAGGAGGCTCAGGGGAGACATGACAACGACGTATAAAATACTGCGTGGAATAGACAAGGTGGACAAAGACAGGAGGTTCCAGATTATTATTATAATTAAAAATGAAGCGCTAAACCACAAGAGCCAAACAGCGCTGCAGGATGTTCCAGAGATGGGACACAGAAACAAGGGGTCACAAATGGAAGTTGAAGACTCAGACGAGTCAAAGGGATGTTAGGAAATATTTCTTCAGTCATAGAGTTGTCAGGAAGTGGAATTGCCTAGAAAGTGATGTAAGATAAGATAAGATAAGATTTCGTTCGGATTTTTAACCCCGGAGGGTTAGCCACCCAGGATAACCCAAGAAAGTCAGTGCGTCATCGAGGACTGTCTAACTTATTTCCATTTGGGTCCTTAATCTTGTCCCCCAGGATGCGACCCACACCAGTCGACTAACACCCAGGTACCTATTTGCTGCTAGGTGAACAGGACAACAGGTGTAAGGAAACGTGTCGAATGTTTCCACCCGCCGGGAATCGAACCCGGGCCCTCCGTGCGTGAAGCGGGAGCTTTAGCCACCGGGCCATACATAGTTTAAATACGAGGTTTGATAAAGCTCGTGGAGCAGGGAGAGAGAGGACCTAGTAGCAATCAGTGAAGAGGAAGGGAAAGGAGCTATGACTCAACCCCTACAACCACAAATAGGTGAGTACATACAAACATACACATATGCAACATGCCTACTGTCTAATCGACATGTGCCTAGGGCAAAATGGTAACTAACACACACACACACACGTATGTATTTATGAATATATATATATATATATATATATATATATATATATATATATATATATATATATATATATATATATATACCAGAGCGAAGAGCACAAAACAGATCTCTCTTTAGTGGTGTTGCAAGAGAGGAGAGAAACGTGAGCATCATCACACACGCTTATGTACACATTTGTGAAAGCATTCATAGGAAACGTGATTGCTGCATAGTAGAAAACCATGGAATTACACACACACACACACACACACACACACACACACACACATATATATATATATATATATATATATATATATATATATATATATATATATATATATATATATAGACTACATAAATTGTGCTATGCGTTTTCTCTCACCATGAGGTGGGCCAACACAGCATGGGTTCGACTGGTTGGCTAGTGCAGTGTTGTTATATGTATATATACATAGTTCCATGGTTTTCTACTATGCAACCATCACGTTTCCTTTAAATGCTTTCACAAATGTGTACATGTGTGTGATGATGCTCACGTTCCGATTAGATTTTGCTTCATGTCTGCCACTGGTGCTTCATGATGTCCGCCACTGCTGCTTCATGTCTGCCACTGGTGTTTCATGATGTCCACCACTGGTGCTTCATGTCTGCCACTGTTGCTTCATGTCTGCCACTGGTGCTTCATGATGTCCGCCACTGCTGCTTCATGTCTGCCACTGGTGTTTCATGATGTCCGCCACTGCTGCTTCATGTCTGCCACTGTTGCTTCATGTCTGCCACTGGTGCTTCATGATGTCCGCCACTGCTGCTTCATGTCTGCCACTGTTGCTTCATGTCTGCCACTGGTGCTTCATGTCTGCCACTGTTGCTTCATGTCTGCCACTGGTGCTTCATGATGTCCGCCACTGCTGCTTCATGTCTGCCACTGTTGCTTCATGTCTGCCACTGGTGCTTCATGATGTCCGCCACTGGTGCTTCATGATGTCCGCCACTGCTGCTTCATGTCTGCCACTGGTGCTTCATGATGTCCGCCACTGGTGCTTCATGATGTCCGCCACTGCTGCTTCATGTCTGCCACTGGTGCTTCATGATGTCCGCCACTGCTGCTTCATGTCTGCCACTGGTGCTTCATGATGTCCGCCACTGCTGCTTCATGTCTGCCACTGCTGCTTCATGATGTCCGCCACTGTTGCTTCATGTCTGCCACTGGTGCTTCATGATGTCCGCCACTGTTGCTTCATGTCTGCCACTGCTGCTTCATGATGTCCGCCACTGTTGCTTCATGTCTGCCACTGGTGCTTCATGATGTCCGCCACTGTTGCTTCATGTCTGCCACTGGTGCTTCATGATGTCCGCCACTGCTGCTTCATGTCTGCCACTGGTGCTTCATGTCCGCCACTGGTGCTTCATGTCTGCCACTGCTGCTTCATGTCTGCCACTGCTGCTTCATGTCCGCCACTGCTGCTTCATGTCTGCCACTGCTGCTTCATGATGTCCGCCACTGCTGCTTCATGTCTGCCACTGCTGCTTCATGATGTCCGCCACTGCTGCTTCATGTCTGCCACTGTTGCTTCATGATGTCCGCCACTGCTGCTTCATGTCCGCCACTGCTGCTTCATGATGTCCGCCACTGCTGCTTCATGTCCGCCACTGTTGCTTCATGATGTCCGCCACTGCTGCTTCATGTCTGCCACTGTTGCTTCATGATGTCCGCCACTGCTGCTTCATGTCTGCCACTGGTGCTTCATGATGTCCGCCACTGGTGCTTCATGATGTCCGCCACTGCTGCTTCATGTCTGCCACTGCTGCTTCATGATGTCCGCCACTGCTGCTTCATGTTGTCCGCCACTGTTGCTTCATGATGTCCGCCACTGCTGCTTCATGTCTGCCACTGCTGCTTCATGTCCGCCACTGTTGCTTCATGATGTCCGCCACTGCTGCTTCATGTCTGCCACTGTTGCTTCATGATGTCCGCCACTGCTGCTTCATGTCCGCCACTGCTGCTTCATGATGTCCGCCACTGCTGCTTCATGTCTGCCACTGGTGCTTCATGATGTCCGCCACTGCTGCTTCATGTCCGCCACTGCTGCTTCATGTCTGCCACTGTTGCTTCATGATGTCCGCCACTGCTGCTTCATGTCCGCCACTGCTGCTTCATGATGTCCGCCACTGCTGCTTCATGTCTGCCACTGCTGCTTCATGTCCGCCACTGGTGCTTCATGATGTCCGCCACTGCTGCTTCATGTCTGCCACTGGTGCTTCATGATGTCCGCCACTGCTGCTTCATGTCTGCCACTGCTGCTTCATGATGTCCGCCACTGCTGCTTCATGATGTCCGCCACTGCTGCTTCATGTTGTCTGCCACTGCTGCTTCATGATGTCTGCCACTGCTGTTTCATATTGTCTGCCACTGCTGCTTCATGTCTGCCACTTCTGCTTCATGTCTGCCACTTCTGCTTCATGTTGTCTGTGACTGCTGCTTCATGTTGTCTGCCACTGCTGCTTCATGTTGTCTGCCACTGCTGCTTCATGTTGTCTGCCACTGCTGCTTCATGTTGTCTGCCACTGCTGCTTCATGTTGTCTGCCACTGCTGCTTCATGTTGTCTGCCACTGGTGCTTCATGTTGTCTGCCACTGCTGCTTCATGTTGTCTGCCACTGCTGCTTCATGATGTCTGCCACTGCTGCTTCATGTCTGCCACTGTTTCATATTGTCTGCCACTGCTGCTTCATGTTGTCTGACACTGCTGCTTCATGATGTCTGCCACTGCTGCTTCATGTCTGCCACTGTTTCATATTGTCTGCCACTGCTGCTTCGTGTCTGGCACTGCTGCTTCATGTCTGGCACTGCTGCTTCATGTCTGGCACTGCTGCTTCATGTCTGGCACTGCTGCTTCATGTTGTCTGCCACTGCTGCTTCATGTTGTCTGCCACTGCTGTTTCATGTTGTCTGCCACTGCTGCTTCATGTTGTCTGCCACTGCTGCTTCATGTTCTCTGCCACTGCTACTTCATGTTGTCTGCCACTGCTGCTTCATGCTGTCTGCCACTGCTGCTTCATGTTGTCTGCCACTGCTGCTTCATGTTGTCTGCCACTGCTGCTTCATGTTGTCTGCCACTGCTGCTTCATGATGTCTGCCACTGCTGCTTCATGATGTCTGCCACTGCTGCTTCATGTTGTCTGTGACTGCTGCTTCATGTTGTCTGCCACTGCTGCTTCATGATGTCTGCCACTGCTGCTTCATGTTGTCTGTGACTGCTGCTTCATGTTGTCTGTGACTGCTGCTTCATGTTGTCTGCCACTGCTGCTTCATGTTGTCTGCCACTGCTGCTTCATGTTGTCTGTGACTGCTGCTTCATGTTGTCTGCCACTGCTGCTTCATGATGTCTGCCACTGCTGCTTCATGTTGTCTGTGACTGCTGCTTCATGTTGTCTGTGACTGCTGCTTCATGATGTCTGCCACTGCTGCTTCATGTTGTCTGCCACTGCTGCTTCATGTTGTCTGTGACTGCTGCTTCATGTTGTCTGCCACTGCTGCTTCATGATGTCTGCCACTGCTATTTCATGTTGTCTGCCACTGCTGCTTCATGTTGTCTGCCACTGCTGCTTCATGTTGTCTGCCACTGCTATTTCATGTCTGGCACTGCTGCTTCATGATGTCTGCCACTGCTGCTTCATGTCTGGCACTGCTGCTTCATGTTGTCTGCCACTGCTGCTTCATGTCTGGCACTGCTGCTTCATGTTGTCTGCCACTGCTATTTCATGTCTGGCACTGCTGCTTCATGATGTCTGCCACTGCTGCTTCATGTCTGGCACTGCTGCTTCATGTTGTCTGCCACTGCTGCTTCATGTTGTCTGCCACTGCTGCTTCATGTTGTCTGCCACTGCTATTTCATGTCTGGCACTGCTGCTTCATGATGTCTGCCACTGCTGCTTCATGTCTGGCACTGCTGCTTCATGTTGTCTGTCACCGCTGCTTCATGTTGTCTGCCACTGCTGCTTCATGTTGTCTGTGACTGCTGTTTCATATTGTCTGCCACTGCTGCTTCATGTCTGCCACTGCTGCTTCATGTTGTCTGTGACTGCTGTTTCATATTGTCTGCCACTGCTGCTTCATGTTGTCTGCCACTGCTGGTTCATGTTGTCTGTGATGGCTGTTTCATATTGTCTGCCACTGCTGTTTCATATTGTCTGCCACTGCTGCTTCATGTTGTCTGTGACTGCTGTTTCATATTGTCTGCCACTGCTGTTTCATATTGTCTGCCACTGCTGTTTCATATTGTCTGCCACTGCTGCTTCATGTTGTCTGCCACCGCTGCTTCATGTTGTCTGCCACTGCTGCTTCATGTTGTCTGCCACTGCTGCTTCATGTTGTCTGCCACTGCTGCTTCATGTTGTCTGTGACTGCTGTTTCATATTGTCTGCCACTGCTGCTTCATGTCTGCCACTGCTGCTTCATGTTGTCTGTGACTGCTGTTTCATATTGTCTGCCACTGCTGCTTCATGTTGTCTGTGACTGCTGTTTCATATTGTCTGCCACTGCTGCTTCATGTTGTCTGCCACTGCTGCTTCATGTTGTCTGTGACTGCTGTTTCATTTTGTCTGCCACTGCTGCTTCATGTCTGCCACTGCTGCTTCATGTTGTCTGTGACTGCTGTTTCATATTGTCTGCCACTGCTGCTTCATGTTGTCTGCCACTGCTGGTTCATGTTGTCTGTGATGGCTGTTTCATATTGTCTGCCACTGCTGCTTCATGTTGTCTGTGACTGCTGTTTCATATTGTCTGCCACTGCTGTTTCATATTGTCTGCCACTGCTGTTTCATATTGTCTGCCACTGCTGCTTCATGTTGTCTGCCACTGCTGCTTCATGTTGTCTGTGACTGCTGTTTCATATTGTCTGCCACTGCTGCTTCATGTTGTCTGCCACTGCTGCTTCATGTTGTCTGTGATTGCTGTTTCATATTGTCTGCCACTGCTGCTTCATGTTGTCTGTGACTGCTGTTTCATATTGTCTGCCACTGCTGCTTCATGTTGTCTGTGACTGCTGTTTCATATTGTCTGCCACTGCTGCTTCATGTTGTCTGCCACTGCTGCTTAATGTTGGCCAAGAAAAAGGCAATCAAGGAAGCTGTTGTTGCAAATGGTGCAAATATGCTTACAAAACAGAGATCGCAAATACTACTCGAAGATGTGGAGAGACTGTTGTTGGTGTGGATCAGCAAGAAACAATTATTCGAGAAACAACCCCAGAGGGTTAGCCACCCAGGATAACCCAAGAAAGTCAGTGCGTCATCGAGGAATGTTTAACTTATTTCTATTGGGGTCCTTAATCTTGTCCCCCAGGATGTGACCCACACCAGTCCACTAACATCCAGGTGAACAGGAAAAAATGCCTGGAACTAGTGCTCATATTGGTGAATTTAAGGTTTGAGAGAGTTAGGAATCGTAGTGGCATACAGTGTTATAAGGCATGGCAAAACTGAAAAATCCCAACCCCAACAAGTGTTCAATTGTGACAAAACAGGCCTGTTCTGGAAGTAAATGCCAAACAGGACCTACATTATTCAGGAGGAAAAGGCGCTCCTAGGACGTATGCCTATGAAAGACAGGCTAACTCTCATGTTTTGTTTTAATGCTAGTGGGGACCGCAAAGTAAAGCCTTTACTCATGTATCACTGAAAATCCCAGTGTGTTAAGGAAAAACTGCAGCGCTGTATAGCCCTTGTGGCTTAGCGCTTCTTTTTGATAATAATAATAAGGAAAAACTGTCTCATCACTCATCAATAAGTCTTCAATAAAGGTAAGTACCACTTTATTATTTACTTATTCTGCATATCTCATTGTTTTCTGTGTAGGGAAATGTATATTTCAGGTAAAACAATTATTTTGTTTAATACTTTTGGGAGTCTGGAACGGATTAATTGAATTTCCATTATTTCTTGTGGGGAAAATTAATTTGGATTACGACAGATTCGGTATAAGACACGCTCTCTGGAACGGATTAATGTCATAATCCGCGGGCCCACTGTAGTATACTTAATTCCTCCTTGGTGAAGGGGGGCAATGGGCCTAAATACTCTTGCCCTACCTTTTATTAGAACCCAGAAACTTTTCATTTATTAGTTGAATGCTTTTAACACTTACTGCCAGTAAAGATTTGTGTACTGGCACTTGATACTGTAATACAGATCATTAAAAACAAATGAAATGTGGGAAATATTTAGAGTCCATGTGCCTGCAGTACACGAGATGTAAGGCCTTAGAGCAGTGTTATTCACTAATTTTTGCAAGAGAGCCACTTTGGTTAAACACATTGATTGAGAGAGCCGCAGCTACTGCAAGTTAGCGTAACTCAACTAAATTAAGTAGTACTGAGCTGCTAGTGCAATATAGTAAATGAGAAAAATTAGACATGGTAATATTAGCCTGCATATCTTGTTATTAATAGCAAAATAAAGACCAAACTTACTTAATGCTGTGATGAGCGGAAGTGTGCCAGCTACTGCTTAACTCAAATCGATCCATCATAACGGACACTACTTGACTGCACTTTGGTTTCAAGTAAAACTAGCCCATTGCAGCTAGCTTCTACAAGCAGCAACAGTTAAGTCATTACTTTCATATATGTTGCCGCAGTCTCAAATATCTGTTGCCTATTTTCAAACACAAATCTCCAAGAGTAACGAAATATGTCCAGTCTCCCCTGAAAGCTTGAACTCAACTGATTCAGCGATATCACCGACGCCTAGAGCTAGACGTGTCCCTGATCAGTTTCCCGTAGTGGACACGTATGATTTCTGTACGACTAGGGTAGGGATGTTAGAATGTTACCTCTTACTGTGACTTCGTCTTCCATCTCACCTCGTGAAAATATGTATCTTACTTGAAAAATTATTTTTCTATATATTTTTTTATTAATTAGTTTATATATTTTTCGAGAGCCGTGAATCGAGTCATCGCGAGCCGCCAGCGGCTCGCAAGCAGCGCAGTGAATACCACTGCCTTAGAGAGAACACAGTTTACTGAATATGTATTTAATAATAATAATATATTATTATTATTATCATCTTTATTTCTACAAGCACATGTACAAGGTATACAGGCCTAGCTGACATCAATGACACTACTATACAGAAAGCCCCTTGTTATGTAGAACATTTCAGGCAGATTAAGTCAATTTTGTCCCAGGATGCGACCCACACTAGTCAACTAGCATCCAGGTACCCATTTTTACTGATGCGTGAACATGAACAACCAGTGTAAGGAAACACGCCCAATGTTTCCACCCTTTGCCAGGAATCGAACCCGGACCCTCACCATACGAAGCAAGAGCTTTTGCCACCAGGCCACAGGCCACCATACTTGTTTTGTATATATACGAGACATCTGTTATGGATGTTAGATAAATGTCCTGTGTATAAAAGGAAATTAAGTCATTCCAGTACTGTATTAACAAAGGAATAATAACACAATATTCATGAGAAGTGCTAAATCTGTGAGATCATTCAGTGTTATATGGGAGGAGAAGGCATATTTTTTAAGAAAAAGTGTCAGTGTTCATTACACATTTTTGTCAATAATATGGGCATAACAACAAGCATAAGATAAGCAAACTACTAATATATTTATGAAAAGCACTACTGGAAACAGTGTACTAGTCTCCAGTGCACACTAGTGAGTCTTCCAGCACCCCCACAAATTCTATGACACACCTAGTCAGTGGTTAGAAAATGGCAACTACTAGTGACCTTGCATAAGATAACCTTTTTGTTTACTAAATAAATACACAAAGCGGAACAAAAAAAAAAAAAAAAAAAAAAAATGGAAGAAATGAGGGCTTTGACTGTCTGCAATTTTCTTTGAGCCAAGACATTATTATTTTTGTGGAGAACTAAATGTGTAAGAATCACACAGCACTTGCACCAACAGAGCCCATTGAGGTTACCATGATTACTAACTCTATAAAAAACAAATCAGGAAATACAGTATAACCCAAGTACCACTACTACTGTACAAGCGAGCAGCTCAAGTCCTTTCATCAACCATTGCATTACACTTTAACAAATCATCAGAAACCAACACTTTCCCGGCATCACTTAAAATAGCAAGGATTACGTCAATACACAAAGGTGGTGACCCAAAAGATGTAAACAACTATAAGTTAATATTAAACTTGTCTTTACTTTCCAAAATCTTCGAGCTCATACACGAAAGGTTATACTCCATAACATCACAAAGCATCCTCAACTACTGCCAGTTTGGCTTTAGGAGAAACAAAAGCACAAATGATGCAATAATAAATATGCTAGACCTACTTTACAAAGCACTTGAAAAAATGAATAACCACTCGGACTCTTTATCGACCTTAAGAAGGCTTTTGATACAACAGACCACAACATCCCACTCCTCAAGCTTGATCATTACAGTATAAGAGGCCAAGCACTTGCATATATCAAGTCATACCTAACTAACAGAAAGCAATATTTCTCTATCAAGGATACAACTGCCTCAACAAGACCCCTGGACATTGGTGTACCACAGGGAAGCATTCATGACCCTCTCCATCTCCTTTTATACATCAACAATCTTCCAAGTGTATCACAACAACTTACGCCTATTCTCTTTGCTGACGACACGACTTTTGTCGTCTCCCATCCTAATCTAGCCTCACTCAACACTATTGTTAATGAAGAGCTGGCAAAAATAGCAACCTGGATGACTGTCAATAAACTTACACTAACTATAGACAAAACCTTCTACATTATGTTTTGGAGTAGAGCAAGTGAGGTCCAACTAAACATTAATTATGCTTAACAACATCCTTATTGCTAAACATAATGAGGGAAAATTCCTGTGTCTGCACCTTGACAGCAACCTGAAATTCAACACCCATATCCAACACAACAAAAAAAAATGTTCTAAACCAGTTGGTATCCTCTCAAAGATACGTTACTATGTACCACAAATAGCACTACTTACACCATACTATTCACTGATGTACCTCTACCCCTATGCTATTTGTGCCTGGGGTTCCACAATGACAAATCACCTAAACCCAATAATAACCCAACAGAAAGTTGCAGTGTGAATGATCACACAATCGACCTACTCACTATACAAAACATTCACTCGTACTACTGTGCGACCTACATTTACACAACAATCAATTCTAATATTAATCTCAACCTGAAGCACTTTCTTGCCAGTTGCAATAGGACCCATAGACATAACACTAGGCACAAAAATCTCTATGACATTCCCTGTGTCAGGCTAAATCTTTTTAAAAACTCAATGTGCATAGAAGGACCCAAAATCTGGAACTTTCTGCCAGAAATCTCCAGAACCAGTGACTCAACTAGCATTTTTAAAACTACAGTTAAAAAACACCTTATCTCCTTAAGCTATCCCAGCCCATCATAAATACATATGCAAAAACTATACATGCATTTGTTCAATATCATGAACATAGATAAAACATTATAATCAATATATGTATACTTACTCTAAATATCTGTAATCTTCTCAAATATTAATCATTGTATTGCATCTACCTTAGGTTAATAATCAAAACTGTAATTCCTCTCTACCAAACCTATTAAAGCCACATAGCATGAACTAATAGATATCCAATTCTCTTGTGTTCATTGTAAACTCACCTAATGACCATATGTACAAATTTACTGCACTGTTATTGCATTATTAATCTTAAATTTGTCTTGAGTTTGCCCGTAATGCTCTGCATATATAGGGGCTTTTGGCATGTACACTCAATTGTTATACTCCTTTGTACAAATATATATCATGCTTAAATAAAGTTCTTATTCTTACTTGGGACTGGAAGGGTGAGGGTAATCAGCTACAATCATAGGAAGGGAAGAATAGCCCTAGTTCTACCAACATGCATAAGATCACAACAAAATTATATAAAAGCCATGATACCAACATAAATAATGGTAGTGAAAATACAACCTAACTGCTACAATTGACTTTGCCAAACACAGTCGGGCATGACATAAGCATATTGTACTTCAGTATAGGATTTTGAGCTACTAGTATATAGCATTGTAGCATTGAAACCTGATAATTAAGAAAGAGGGAGAGTGAATCCAAACAGAGGAATGAGTCATTGGGAATGGAAAGAGAGGGCAAAATTGGATTAAAGGGATTTCTCAAGGTAGAGGGAAAGAAATGAGACAAAAAAAAAAAAAAGGATTTGACAGTCTAAAAGTATAGCTTGAAAGGGTAGAATAAAGGATCAACAATAGGAGCTATCTTTATAAGGTACTAGCTCATGAAGATCATGAAAACAGAATGAAAAATAGATATATAATAGACATGACAGCAATCCTCTAAGAAAGGAGCATTAGACTCCACACACAAGCTCTCAGCAGGAAATACTTAAGAGCATAAGAAAGAAGGAACACTGCAACAGGCCTACTGACCCTTGCAGAGCAGGTCCATGTCCTCCCCCCCTGGGATTAGCCCAATGACCCCCCCCCCCAGATTAGCCCAATGACCTACCCAGTCTGGTCACCTCCACTCAAGGATGGAGCATGGCACCAGACTCAGCAGCACAAGCTAGTCAGGTCCAACTCACACCCACCCACACCCCCTCAGCCGGACTATTGCTGTTGGCAGCCCATTGAACTACACAGCACGGCTGATCTGACATAGATGAATGTGGTGGCAGCCCATTGAACTACACAGCACGGCTGATCTGACATAGATGAATGTGGTACTGATAAAATTATGAAAAGCCCCACACAAAATGAATAATAATAGACATTAACTAGGCTAGAGAGGCATTGTGTAAGGTTAAGAATACAACTGTTCTCTATAGTTAATTTTAGATAAGGCAAAGAATATCAGTTTCCCATGAAAGATAAGATCCACTAATACACAACTTGTAAGATTACTTGATTTTCTCTACCAATATGTAATCAAAGATGATGATAAGACATGTGCAATAGTTAGGTATCTTTATTCCAAAAAGTTTTGCTTCAGTCCCTCAGTCTGGAGAAGAGTTCTGCTCAATAACCTGGAACATTGTTCCAGACTATGGAGCAGAACTTCTCCAGGCTGAAGGACTGACTACCTCAAAATTGTTTTCCAGGGTGATAGACTGACTACATTGTCTTTACATCTCTACTGCTTCTGCTGCCTCCTCTGTATCTTTTTTTTCTCCTCTGTATTTGAATGAAGAAGATTACTGTGTAGGAGAAATGTTTTGGAATAAATACACCTAACTGTTGTACGTGTCTTACTTATCAGCTTGTTGGTACTGTAGTATACTATCATATTCACAATCAAAGAGGAGTTTGTGGATGGGATCCCACAAATAATATAGTTATGTGAATGACAAAGCTTTACTATACAGTTCTACAAATTTGATGGCTGCCACATTAGTGGAGTTCAACTGTCCAACATGTTAAGTATTGGGAAACCAGTGAAAAATTCAGACCCAATTATCCAGTATTTTTCTGGCTCACTTGCTTTCCCATGCTTAAATTTTTTTATTATTCTGCTTATTTCTGATGACTTAAAATAAAAGTTATATATATAATAAAGTATAAAATGAAGTATAAAATGAACCTATATCTGAAAAAAACTTTTAAGAGACCTTTTTTTGTATTATTTCTGGTTACTTCTTTCATGATCCTCTAGGAAAGCAGCTCCTGGTGAATTTGTAGGGAAAACTGAATTGACCTTATTTCAAGAATTAAAACATTAACAGGACAAAACACCCGAGCACTCTCATGCATTTATGCATTTCAGGAGTAACTAAAAAAATAACAGAGATTAGCACATTATATAGGTTACTCAGCAGTTTCTTAGTAAAGTGGAAAGAGACATATCACAGAAGTAACTTGAGCAACTCCATACCTTTGAGGGTGTTATTAACCCTTATCCCTTAACCCCTTGAGGGTCCAAGGCCAGAAACTGAAGTGGTGCTCCAGTGTCCAAGAAATTTTGAAAAAAAAAAAAAAAAAATTATTTTTTCTTACAGAATTAAAGAGCATATTTTTGTGAAGGTAATAAGACAAAAAAAAAAATTCTGATCAGTACTTACCAAGATACATTGCCAAGAAGTTTGTCAAAAATGATGTGGTGGCGGCAACATCGACGAATTCCACATACGCGCATTACATTATTTTGCGGTTTTTACATTTTTCTTTTCTTTTCTTTTCCAATTTTTTTCTATTCCTACTAACATTTGGGGCCTGAGAGACCAATACTGTATATAATGTATATATATAAACTCACTGTATTGAACACAATAACCGCACTAAAGTTATTATCATATTATTGTTTACCACTGTTGTTTATTACAATAAACATGCACAAATATTGTATAATACTAATGTTCTATCATATATTTACATATTTACAATCACTGGACATGGTTTTAAAACTGCTGGAGCTTGTGGAACTCCTTGAAACAAGGCACCATGCACAGAGGCACCTTACATTCCTCACACATAAACCGAGTGTCTTTGCGTCTTTGTTGCCGTCGTTTTGTTTGTGCACAGACGATGCATCTCTTCTGAGCAAATTTCTTCTGAGTTGAAGGAAGTTGTATTATGAAATGATCACCTTCCCTCCTCAAACGCTTGGGTATATCCTAAGTAATTCGAGGACCTTGTTGTATAGCAGGTGTTCTTACCTGGTACTTCATTATGAGTTGTCTGACAACAGACAAACAAAATTCACCATACGGTGGTCTGTTGCCAGTCTTTATTTGGTACATATTATATGCATTGAGCATTGAAATGTCCATGAGATGGAAGAAAAGTTTCATGTACCACTTGTAACTCTTACGAACACAGTCAACAAAACCAATCTGCATGTCACATTTGTCAACCAAGCGCATGTTTTGTGTATAATCAATCACTATCACTGGTTTTCGAATACGTTCATTAGTCACTCGATCAACTTTGCCACTGTCTTGCATTTCATTACGGTGAATGGTTGTCAACAATGTGACATCTCGTTTGTCATGCCACTGTAATGCCATGATGTCATTGGCAGTAAACACCTGCACATCATCACCACGAGCACCTGCGTTGAGCCTGGGCATATATTTACGATTAGAACGCACTGTGCCACACACATCTGTCTTGTTCACTCGCATGAATCACTGAGTAAAGGGCTTGTGTACCAGTTATCGCTATATAATGTATGCCCCTTACCAAGATAAGGTGCCATCATGTTTCTCACTACGTCACCTGAGATACTCAATAACATCTTGGTATCTTTCAATGTTTTACTACCTGTGTATACAACAATATCCAACACCAGGCCACTGTCACAATCACAGAGTACAAACAGTTTTATACCAAAGCGTTTCCTCTTGCTCGGTATATACTGCTTGAATGACAGTCTACCTTTGAACAAAATCAAAGACTCGTCAATTACAAGATTCTTGAATGGATAAAAGTATATGCTGAACTTTTGTTTGAGATACATGAAAACATTTCTAATCTTGTATAACCTGTCACTTCTGTCAGGCCTGGTTTTGTCAGAGAAGTGCAACATACGTAAGAGTAAGATAAACCTGTTCACTGGTATGATTTCACTGAAGACCGGGGTAGAAATTAGCCGATCTGTGGACCAGTATGCTTTTATATTATGCTTATACACATGAGGCATAAGCATTATTGTTGCAAAAAGCAAATACATTTCTGCCACAGTCGTCTCTTTCCACCTGTGTAGTCTTGACTGTGGTGATAAGATCGTATTTGCCATGGTGTACTCAAAATACTTATTACTTTCCCTGACAATAGTTTCCATCAATGGCTGGTCAAAGAACATTTCAAAGAATTCCAATTCATTGGCCGTGGTTCCAAGGGGACAAGTAGGTAGAATTCCACTTTGAGAGTCATCAAAGTGGTGAGGCTTGGGAACAAAATTGGGATTTTGCTGCCAATCCCACATACGGTTTGCTGGTGGATACTGGACATCATAGGCTGGTTGTGCGGGTGGTTGTGGTGGGCTGGTTGCTGATGCTCCGCTTTGTCCTTGAACTGACGAGTCAGCAGCGTGGGTCCCAGTGTGGGCTGGTGAGTCACGCATGGCGGTGCCACTACCATCACCACTAACACCATCCAATGATGCCTGTGGTCTATCCATGCCAAGTGTAGCCACATCATCCTCACTATCACTACCTAAAACTGGTGTAGGGCCATGGGATGTACTCCGGGATGTACTCCGGGATGTACTCCGTCCCCTGGGCACAGCATAGGGTACACTACCCGAGCGCATGCGGCGGCGAACATACCGACGCTTCACTGGTGAATATGATTCCTCACTATCACTACTCGAATGATCGTCGAGCGCAATAAAATCACAGTCCACGTCACTATCATCATCATTACTGAAGTCAGAGGCCTGGCCACGCTAAAATATTAGTTTTCTCTTGCATTGAGGAACAACCGACCATGAGTCACGAGTGCCCACACCAGAGGTAGAAGGTTGAGGATCATCAGGGTTTTCTGCACTATTATCGATATCCTGGTCATTCTTTTCGGTCACTAACTGATCAAAGCCGTAGAATTCGTCTTCATTTCCACTTCCATCACTGTCAGTACTATCAGACAGGAAGAGGAGAGTCCCAATTTTCCGGGGAGTGAGAGCTGACTTGCGACGAGGCATGGTGAACAAGGGTAACTGAGCCGGCGTTCCCACAATGCTATGCGGGCGCCTAGATTTTTTGTTTATGGCGCACACCCACCACGCAGACCCGTTCTCTCACATGTAGGCCTATGAGCGTTTTTGCGCTAAATTTGACGGCGCTAGAATTTTGGTGTAGATCTATGGTTTGGACACTCAACGTGAAGCCGTAGATCTACGGGACAGACCCTGAAAGGGTTAAATGGTCCAAATGTATATATGTTCACCTGCGCAGTGCCCCGAATATTTTGAGAAAAAAAAATCTTTTTTTTTTTTTATAGGAAAAAAGAGTATGTGGTACCTAGGCGTCCCAAATTTGTTTCATATTGCACACACTGAGTGCGCACACCCATTCTTTCATGTCTAGGCGACTCAGGCCTATTGTGCCA
Organism: Cherax quadricarinatus; assembly: GCF_038502225.1. NCBI lineage: Eukaryota > Metazoa > Arthropoda > Malacostraca > Decapoda > Parastacidae > Cherax > Cherax quadricarinatus. The sequence continues at coordinate 10,725,470 of NC_091294.1, read as the reverse complement.
ATGTTGAATGAATGACAAACGAAACGTATATAAACGTTTGGGGCCCTACGCGAGAGAACGCATATGTACGTTTGGACCGTTTAAGGGTTAAACTGTCCAAACGTAGATCTATGTTGATGTCCGTAGTGCTCCGAACATAGATCTATGTCCGAATTTACATGCTTTCAAATGGAGAAAATCGAGGTCGGAAAGCTACGCACGTCAACGGAGGTCTACGTTTGGACAGTTTAAGGGTTAACTAATTATGGCCATTATAAACTCTGTTCAAACTCAAGTAATTATTGTACAATTATGCCTAACAATGTATGAGAAAACTAGGTTTGATAAACTCCAGCTATTGAAATTTTTAAATACAGTGGACCCCCGCCTTACAATATTACCACATGAAATATTAATTTTAATACACACAAACTGAAGAAGACATGCACAATTACTACTCTACTAAGAATAGAATACATGACACTTACCTTTATTGAAGATCTGGTGATGATTGATGGGATGGGAGGAGGGGAGTGTGTGGAAGTTGTTATTAGGACTTGCGGTAGCAAGTCCTTTTCCGGGGTTACTTCCCTTCTTTTAATGCCACTAGGACCAGCTTGAGAGTCACTGGATCTCTGTCGCACAACAAATCTGTCCATAGAGCTCTGTACCTCCTGTTCCTTCAATGGGCCATAACACTGTCATTGTACAGGTTGCCAACACAGCTTGCAGTAGCTGTGTCAGGGTGATTTTCGTCTGCAAAGGTTTGCAGTTCAACCCACTTTGCACACATTTCCTTAATCTTTGAAGTAGGCAACTTCCTCAATTTCTCTCTCCCCTCCTCTGAAGCAGTTTCCTCAGGTCTGGCCTCTTGCTGTTGAAGATGATCTTGCAGCTCATCAGTGGTTAGTTCTTCATTGTCCTCCTCCACCAACTCTTGCACATCCTTCCCACTAACCTCCAACCCCAAGGACTTCCCCAGTGCCACAATGGATTCCACAACTGGCATATGCTTCTCAGGGTTAGCCTCAAACCCTTCAAAATCCCTTTCTACACATTGTGGCCACAGTTTCTTCCAAGCAGAGTTCAAGGTCCTCTTAGTCGCTCCCTCCCAAGCCTTACCTATAAGGTTTACACAACTGAGGATACTAAAGTGATCTTTCCAAAACTCTCTTAGTCAATTGAGTGTCTGAGGTCACCTCAAAGCACTTTTGAAACATAGCTTTTGTGTAGATTTTTTTGAAGTTTGAAATGACCTGCTGGTCCATGGGCTGCAGGAGAGGAGTGGTATTAGGAGGCAAAAACTTGACCTTACTGTTCAACTGCCTCCCAGGATACATAAGGGGGATTACCAACAGACCCCTGGCAGTCTTCAAGCTGGCACTGGACAAGCACCTAAAGTCGGTTCCTGACCAGCCGGGCTGTGGCTCGTACGTTGGTTTGCGTGCAGCCAGCAGTAACAGCCTGGTTGATCAGGCTCTGATCCACCAGGAGGCCTGGTCACAGACTGGGCCGCGGGGGCGTTGACCCCCGGAACTCTCTCCAGGTAAACTCCAGGTTAATGAAGCTCATGTCCCCAGAAAATCGCTCTGCCAAGTCTGAAGGATGACCAGGAGCATTGTCTAATACCAGGAGGCACTTAAGGTCAAATTTCTTTTCCATTAGGTAATTTTTCACATTGGGGGCAAATGCATGATGTAACCAGCCATAGAAAAAGTCCCTAGTGACCCATGCCTTACTGTTTACCCTCCACAGCACACACAAATTAGCCTTGACGACATTGTTTTGCCTGAACGCTCTGGGAGTTTCAGAGTGATACACCAATAAAGGCTTCACTTTGCAATCACCACTAGCATTAGCACACATCAGAAGAGTAAGCCTGTCTTTCATAGGCTTATGTCCTGGGAGTGCCTTTTCCTCCTGAGTAATGTAGGTCGTGCTTGGCAATTTCTTCCAAAACAGGCCTGTTTCGTCACAAACACTTGTTCAGGTTTCAATTCTTCACCGTCTATGTACTCCTTGAATTCCTTCACATATTTTTCAGCCACTTTTTGGTTTGAACTGGCAGCCTCACCATGCCTTATCACACTATGTATGCCACTACGATTCTTAAATCTCTCAAACCAACCTTTGCTGGCCTTATATTCACTCACATCACCACTAGTTGCAGGCATTTTTCTAATTAAATCGTCATGCAACTTCCTAGCCTTTTCACATATGATCACTTGAGAGATGCCATCTCCTGCAATCTGTTTTTCGTTTATCCACACCAATAACAGTCTCACAACATCTTCGAGTACTTGCGATCTGTTACGAAAACAAACTTGAACCTTTTGCAAGAACAGCTTCCTTGATTGCCGTTTTGTTGGCTAAGATAGTAGCGATAGTTGATTGGGGTTTAATATACAACCTGGCCAGCTCCGAGACACGCACTCCACTTTCGTACTTAGTAATTATCTCTTTCTTCATTTCCATAGTAATTTTCACCCTTTTTACCACAGGGTTGGCACTAGAAGCTTTCTTGGGGCCCATGGTGGCTTATTTTGCAGTTAAAATCACTAAAAACACTGTGATAATATGAAATGTACCGAATGTATGCTTAGATGCAACCGCACTGGCTGGCTTGTAAACACTGGCACCCACTGGGCAGCTGAGGCCATGAGTGGGACGCGTCCCGGACGAATCACGTAAGGCGAGTTTTTTTATCGTGAGGCGAGGCAAAATTTTTGCGTTAAAATGCTTCGTATGGCGGATTTAACGTAAGGCGATACGTTCATAAGGTGGGGGTCCAATGTATTGTAATTTTAGTAACATAAGTATCTAAGACTATAGCACTAATGCACTGGGTTTATTGGCCTATGCTACTCACTCTTAACCCTTAAACGGTCCAAAGAGATCAACGTTCAAATTCGTATTGCTACAAAAGTAGATCTACTTTTTTTACATATTTTCAAATATAACAAAAAAAAAATGTAGATAAAAGTTTTTTTTACACGTTATCAATTGTAAAACAAAAAAGATCATCTGCATTTTTTACATACTTTCAGATCTTGAAAAAACGTATATATACGTTTGGACCATTTAAGGGTTAACTGTAGCTGAGGTGACTCACGAAATCGTAATGACATGATTGCAAACAAACCATACCACAGGCAGGGATAGAACCCGCGATCAGAGAGTCTCAAAACTCCAGAATGTCGCGTTAGCCACTGGAATCTTATTGTGGCTAGCTGGTCCAGTGGCTAACGCGACGGTCTGGAGTTTTGAGACTCTCTGATCATGGGTTCTATCCCTGCCCGTGGTATGGTTTGTAGCTGAGGTATTTTAAAGCAATTATTAAATCCAGTGCCTAAAGTACAGTTAACCCTTTCACTGTAACAACCCCTAAAATTAAAAGTGCTGACAGTTTGCTATTTTTTCAAGAAAAATATCATTTCATCTTCTGAAACAAGAGAGAGTCTTTTTCTGAAGATAGTGACACAAAAAATGCAAAATTTGATGGAAAACTTATAAAATACTGGCAGGGTCAACGTTGGTAGTCTGAGTAAAATTTACACATCGGCAATTTTGCCCACTTTGAATCCTATTTTAAGATAATTACACTGCTCAATTCCTAGCTGTTTCAGTAGTAATTCTTCCATTCTACTGATTTAGCTCAATTTTACCCAAGATTCAACACATTCCAATTTAAAAACAGCCCTAAATAAACACAGAAGACATTCCAGCCTTACTAAAGCAAGCTTTCCGTTGTTCATTAATCATGTCATCCCCAGGCCTCTTCTATACAACACTAACATTCCATCTCAAATTCATCACAAAAAAAAAAAAAAAAAAAAAAAACTTTTACCTTATTCATCAAATTAATAAAATAAAACCAAGAATGACTGGTCATGGTTTATGCTGTTCCAATAATTGAAACAGATCTAGTAAATCAGACTGGGGGGAAAGGGAAGGCTGGAAAGAGAGGCCCTACCCTTCCTCAGGAAAATCACCAAAAATTGAATATTTCTGCCACTTTGAGGCCTATTTCAAACTACTGGTCTTAAGCCAACCAAAATTATCTCTAATACTCTAGTATGTGTTCCATTACATTAACTGACAAAGAACAGCCAATAAAACTATAAAAATCACCCTAGAAAACATCGCAAAATCAGTATAATAAACCATTATTGTGCCTACTACATACACAGAACACTATACTCAAATATAAACCTTCCTCTCAAACTCTTCCTTATTAATAATAACTATAACAGAACACATAGCCATAACACAAGACACAAATCACTCTTCGATATCCCTCGTGTCCATCTCTCCCTATGCAAAAATGCTATTCACATAAAGGGACTTAACCCTTTGGCAGTTTTGGTCGTACATATACGTCTTACGAGCCAGTGTTTCGGACATGTACAGTGGCCCCTCAATAATCATCCGGCTCGATAGTCGTTCTTTTCAGAAATCATCGCGTCATTTTCGTCCAAACATTGGCTCGCAAATGGTCAGTTGACTCGCTAATCGTCCTTCTTCCGGGACGCATACTCACGCTCTGAGCCGCCTCGCCCTCCCTTCCCAGCCAGTGTGCCATTGTTTACCAGTGAGAGATGGTCCCCTCACTTGTTCATAAGAAATATTTCATAATACAGTGGTCCCTCGTTTTTCGTAATTAATCCGTTCCTGGAGGAGCTACTATAAACGAAATTTACGATTTGGGAATCAATTTTCCCCATAAGAAATAAAGTAAATACAATTAATCCGTTTCTGACACTCAGAAGAATTAACCCTTTCAGGCTCTGTCCCGTAGATCAACGGCTTTACGTTGAGTGTCCAAACCGTAGATCTACACCAAGATTCTAGCGCCGTCAAATTTAGCGCGAAAATGTTCATAGGCCTACATGTGAGAGAACGGGTCTGCATGGTGGGTGTGCGCCATAAACAAAAAATCTAGGCGCCTGCATAGCATTGTGGGAACGCCGGCTCAGTTACCCTTGTTCACCATGCCTCGTCGCAAGTCAGCTCTCACTCCCCGGAAAATTGGGACTCTCCTCTTCCTATCTGATAGTTCTGACACTAATGGAAGTGGAAATGAAGACGAATTCTATGGCTTTGATCAGTTAGTGACCGAAAAGAACGACCAGGATATCGATAATAGTGCAGAAAACCCTGACGATCCTCAACCTTCTACCTCTGGTGTGGGCACTCGTGACTCACGGTCAGTTGTTCCTCATCGCAAGAGAAAACTAATATTTTAGCGTGGCCATGCCTCTGACTTCAGTAATGATGATGATAGTGACGTGGACTGTGATTTTATTGCGCTTGACGATCAATCGAGTAGTGATAGTGAGGAATCATATTCACCAGTGAAGCGTCGGTATGTTCGCCGCCGCATGCGCTCGGGTAGTGTACCCTATGCTGTGCCCAGGGGATGGAGTACATCCCGGAGTACATCCCGTGGCCCAACACCAGTTTTAGGTAGTGATAGTGAGGATGATGTGGCTACACTTGGCATGGATAGACCACAGGCATCAGTGGATGGTGTTAGTGGTGATGGTAGTGGCACCGCCATGCGCGACTCACCAGGCCACGCTGGGACCCACGCTGCTGACTCGTCAGTTCAAGGACAAAGCGGAGCGCCAGCCACCAGCCCACCACAACCACCCGCACAACCAGCCTATGATGTCCAGTATCCACCAGCAAACCGTATGTGGGATTGGCAGCAAAATCCCAATTTTGTTCCCAAGCCTCACCACTTTGATGATTCTCAAAGTGGAATTCTACCTACTTGTCCCCTTGGAACCACGGCCAATGAACTGGAATTCTTTGAATTATTCTTTGACCAGCCATTGATGGAAATTATTGTCAGGGAAAGTAATAAGTATTTTGAGTACACCATGGCAAATACGATCTTATCACCACAGTCAAGACTACACAGGTGGAAAGAGACGACTGTTGCAGAAATGTATTTGCTTTTTGCAACAATAATGCTTATGCCTCACGTCTATAAGCATAATATAAAAGCATACTGGTCCACAGATCGGCTAATTTCTACCCCGGTCTTCAGTGAAATCATACCAGTGAACAGGTTTATCTTACTCTTACGTATGTTGCACTTCTCTGACAAAACCAGGCCTGACAGAAGTGACAGGTTATACAAAATTAGAAATGTTTTCATGTATCTCAAACAAAAGTTCAGCATATACTTTTATCCATTCAAGAATCTTGTAATTGACGAGTCTTTGATTTTGTTCAAAGGTAGACTGTCATTCAAGCAGTATATACCGAGCAAGAGGAAACGCTTTGGTATAAAACTGTTTGTACTCTGTGATTGTGACAGTGGCCTGGTGTTGGATATTGTTGTATACACGGGTAGTAAAACATTGAAAGATACCAAGATGTTATTGGGTATCTCAGGTGACGTAGTGAGAAACATGATGGCACCTTATCTTGGTAAGGGGCATACATTATATACCGATAACTGGTACACAAGCCCATTACTCAGTGATTTCATGCGAGTGAACAAGACAGATGTGTGTGGCACAGTGCGTTCTAATCGTAAACATATGCCCAGGCTCAACACAGGTGCTCGTGGTGATGACGTGCAGGTGTTTACTGCCAATGACATCATGGCATTACGGTGGCATGACAAACGAGATGTCACATTGTTGACAACCATTCACCGTAATGAAATGCAAGACAGTGGCAAAGTTGATCGAGTGACTAATGAACGTATTCGAAAACCAGTGTCAGTGATTGATTATACACAAAACATGCGCTTGGTTGACAAGTGTGACATGCAGATTGGTTTTGTTGACTGTGTTCATAAGAGTTACAAGTGGTACATGAAACTTTTCTTCCATCTCATGGACATTTCAATGCTCAATGCATATAATATGTACCAAATAAAGACTGGCAACAGACCACCGTATGGTGAATTTTGTTTGTCTGTTGTCAGACAACTCATAATGAAGTACCAGGTAACAACACCTGCTATACAACATGGTCCTCGAATTCCTCAGGATATACCCAAGCGTTTGAGGAGAGAAGGTGATCATTTCATAATACAGCTTCCTTCAACTCAGAAGAAATTTGCTCAGAAGAGATGCATTGTCTGTGCACAAACAAAACGACGGCAACAAAGACGCAAAGACACTCGGTTTATGTGTGAGGAATGTAAGGTGCCTCTGTGCATGTGCCTTGTTTCAAGGAGTTCCACAAGCTCCAGCAGTTTTAAAACCATGTCCAGTGATTGTAAATATGTAAATATATGATAGAACATTAGTATTATACAATATTTGTGCATGTTTATTGTAATAAACAACAGTGGTAAACAATAATATGATAATAACTTTAGTGCGGTTAATGTGTTCAATACAGTGAGTTTATATATATACATTATATACAGTATTGGTCTCTCAGGCCCCAAATGTTAGTAGGAATAGAAAAAAAATGGAAAAGAAAAGAAAAAACAACTAAAACCACAAAATAATGTAATGCGAGTATGTGGAATTCGTCGATGTTGCCGCCACCACATCATTTTTGACAGACTTCTTGGCACTGTATCTCGGTAAGTACTGATCAGATTTTTTTTTTTTTGTCTTATTACCTTCACAAAAATATGCTCTTTAATTCTGTAAGAAAAATAATTTTTTTTTTTTTTTCAAAATTTCTTGGACACTGGAGCACCACTTCAGATTTTGGCCTTGGACCCTGAAAGGGTTAAAACAAAAAAAATTTTACATGAAATATACATGTAGTACATAAACAATACTATGGGAAATGATGAATGAAACATTAACAGCATAACACTTATCTTTATTGGAGATTCTTCTTAGTGTATGGGAGACTGGAGGAGGGGAGAGATTGGATTGTTTACAGTTTGGAAGGGGAATCCCCTTCCAGCAACACCTCAGGTACCAATTGCTTCTCTGGGGTTGCTTCTCTTCTCTGTTTCTTAATGCCACTAGGACCACCTTGAGAGTCACTCTAGTCCTGTCTCGCAAAGTAACTGTGGAGAGAGCTCTGTTTCTGGTGTCTCTTTAACACTTCCCTAAAATGGCCCAAGACTTTGTCACTGTACATATTTCTCGCCTTCTTTACCACAGGCTTGGCACTAGGAGCTTTCTTTGGAGCCATGGTAGCTTATTTAGTACTTGCAAGCACTAAAATGAGTGCAATATTATGAAATATTTCGTAGGAGCACTTGAGGGGACCTTCACTCACTGGTAAACAATGCCAGACTGGCTGGGTAGGGAGGCCTCCCCGGCTCACACCGTGCGTACGTGTCCCGGACGAACTACTATTCGCGTCAACCTATGAAAAGCGAGTCCATGTTTATACGAAAATACCCCTATGATTGGCGAAATTTACGATTGCCGAGAACTACAAAAAGCGAGGGACCACTGTATTCCATTTATTTTAGTGCTTGCAAGTGCTAAATAAGCTACCAAGGCTTCAAAGAAAGCTACTAGTGCCAAGCCTTTGGTAAAGAAGGTGAGAAATACAACTGAATTTAAGAAAAACATCATTGAACAATATGAAAGTGGCATACGTGTGGCTGAACTGGCCAGGATGTATAACAAATCCCGTACAACCATATCTTCCATCGTGGCCAAGAAAACGGAAATCAAGGGAGCTGTTGTTGCAAAGGGGGTAAATATGCTGACAAAAATGAGATCACCAGTACTCGAAGATGTTGAGAAGTTATTATTGGTGTGGATAAATGAGAAACAATTAGCAGGAGATAGTCTTATGACGTCGATTATTTGTGAAAAGGCTATGCAGTTGCATGATGATCTGATAAAGAAATTGCCTGCAATGAGTACTGATAATTGTGAATTTAAGGCCAGCAAAGGTTGGTTTGAGAGATTTAAGAAGCGTAGTGGCATACACAGTGTGATAAGGCATGGTGAAATGTGGGGTAGGATGGAAAGATTTATCGAGAAACATCACCCTGAGAAGGATGTTGCAAGCCATATCGGCAACCTGTACAGTGACAGAGTCTTGGTCCATTTTAGGGAAGTTTTAGAGATGCCAGAAACAGAGCTCTCTGGACACTTTTTTTGTGAGACAGGACTCCAGTGACTCTCAAGCTGGTCCTAGTGGCATTAAGAAACAGAGAAGAAAAGTAACCCCAGAAAAGCACTTGGTACCTGAGGTGTTGATGGAAGGGGATTCCCCTTCCAAACAGTAACTAATTCAATCTCTCTCCTCCTCCAGTCTTCCATACACTAAGAAGAATCACCAATAAAGGTAAGTGTTATGCTGTTAATGTTTCATTCATCATATCCCATTGTACTGTTTATGTACTACACCTACCATCCGACTTACGACCTGCTCGACTTATGGCCACTCGACTTATGACCGTGTTTTTTATGCCAAATTTCTGGGACATAAACAACTATTTGTGTTGTACACAGTGTTTATCCTAAACCTTACAGTATAAAATACAGTACTAACAACATAAAAAGTAAAGTAAAACATGAAATACAAAATAAAACAATAAAATAAAGTCATTACAAAAATGTTTTGTTGATATTCAGTAGTAAAGCTCGACTTACGACCATTTCGACTTACGACCGGTTTCTCGGAACCGAACACAGTCGTAAGTCGGATGGTAGATGTACATCTATATTTCATGTAAAAACAATTTTGTTTTAATACTTCTGGGTGTCAGGAATGGATTAATTGTATTTACATTATTTCTTATGGGGAAAATTTATTTGAAAATCGTCTATTTCGATAATCGTCGCACTTCCAGGAAAGGATTAATGACGATAAATGAGGGACCACTGTATATATACTCAATAATTCTAGCGGCTTCAAATCAAGCAGGAGAAAGCTGGTAGGCCCACATGTGAGAGAATGGGTCTGTGTGGTCAGTGTGCATCACATAAAAAAAATCCTGCAGCAAGCGGTGCATAATGAGAAAAAAAAAAAACTGACCGTTTTTTTGGATTAAAACACCGACTTTGAGGTGTATTTTCATATAGTATTCTCGTTTTCATGGTCTCGCGTGATAAAATGGAAAACATATTACAGAAATAGAGATGATTTTGATTAGTTTCACGATGAAAACGACCTTGAAATTGAGCTCAAAGTAGCAGAAATGTTCGATTTTTACCAATTAAGCAAATCACACCACATGTCCAATACACGTCAACTGGGGAGTCTAATATTCTTTCACTAGTGCACTGATATTATTTATACAATTTTTACAATAATAACAGTAAATTTTGTATTTTTTGTATGAATAAAAAATCAAAATAGAAAGCAATAGTAATGTAAGAGAGGCCTAGAGACATGACTAATGAGCAGAGGATATGTTATTTTAGTGCCAAAAATGTCTACATTGTTTATTCTGGACCCTATTTTGAAATTGGCATCTTTTTTAATTTGTGTGAAATTGGCCAAATTGCCAATTTCTGACCACTTTATTGGGTAGTTCAAATCGGTAAATGGGCGGTTTCTTATACTCAATTGATAGAAAAAATGGAGTTCTAAAGAAATAGCTATGAGTTTGGTCAACTGGAACAATGGAATTGGCCAAAAACAGGGCTCAAAGTCGGCGAAATCGCCGATGCGTATATGTCGCCGAGACCGCTAACTTCATGGGAGCGTAATTCCGTGAGTTTTTGACCAAATTTCGTACTTTTGGTGTCATTACCATCGGGAAAAGATTCTCTATCATTTCATAAGAAAAAATAATTTTTTTTTTCCAAAATTTTTTCGACAGAATGAGTTTCAGAAAGGGGCTTGTGACAGTCAAAGGGTTAAGATCTGGAATTCATTACCAGAACAAACTAAAGGACCCTTACCTGCAAATCAGTTTAAGGCTCTACTTAGAAATTACCTCATCACCCAAAATTAAACAGTCAAACCATACTCAATACCTACCAGTTACTCAAAAGCTATACAAAAAACTAATAAATAACTTAAGAATGCTCAACTTAAACTTAATTCAACTTCATTACTGTATACAGTGGTACCTCGAGTTTTGAACAGCTCCCAACTCAAACAATTAAGTAAGTGTATTTTTGGGGGTCTGAAATGGACTAATCCAATTTACATTATTCCTTATGGGAACAAATTCGTTCGGTAACGGCACTTGAACAGCCTTCTGGAACGAATGAAGTTCGTAACTCGAGGTACCACTGTATTGTGCAAAGGATTCCTCAACCATAAACTCATTACTTCAAAATTAGATGCTTGAATTCCAATGTATTAAATAATACTAAATTTTAATAATCTCATATTGTAAATTGTTTTAAATTGTTCAAAATTGTGCCAAATTGTAGTAATTTCACCCCTCAAGGAAGGTTCCTTGATGTTGGTGAGGGGCTCTTGATTTAGGGAATTGGATCTGTGCTCCAGTTCCCCAAATTAAGCCTGAATGCCTTCCACATCCCCCCCCCCCCCAGGCGCTGTATAATCCTCCGGGTTTAGCGCTTCCCCCTTGATTATAATAATAATAATGTAGTAATTTCATATTGTAAGTTGTTTTTTAAATTGTTCCATTGTAATATTTCCACACTGTAAAATAATTCAAATTGTACCATTGTAATATTTCCACACTGTAAAATAATTCAAATTGTACCATTGTTTGTAATAATGAAATTTTTGTAAACTAACTTTAAACCTTTAATTACAGTACTTACTCATCATAATTCATCAAAGGTCCACACAATTATCTGTTATTGCCTTACTAATCTTAAGTTAATATTAGCTTGTCCATGTGCTAAAATATAATACTCTAACTACCTCTGCTGATATATAAAAAATCAATGTTCAGTTTGAACCAACTATGATATATATCTAGTATTAACCCTTTCAGGGTCCAGATGCCAAATTTCAAAGTGTGCAACAGTGTCCAAGAATTTTCGAAAAATAATTTTGTTATTTGTTCTTATGAAATGGCAGAGAATCTTTTTCTGAAGGTAATAAAACAAAAAGTACGAAATTTGATGGAAAATTGACAAAATTATGCTCTCGCGAATTTTGATGTGTCAGTGATATTTACGCATTGGCGATTTTGCCAACTTTGACTCCCATTTTAGGCCAATTACCTTATTCCAGTCGACCAAATTCTTAGCTATTTCACTAGTATTACTTCTATTCTATCAACTGAGCACAAGAAATCGCCAACTCAACTGCTTCAACTACAAAAAAAAATGATTGGAAATTGGTAATTTGGCCAATTTAGTGCAAAGTTCAAAATACAGTGGACCCCCGCTTAACGATCACCTCCCAATGCGACCAATTATGTAAGTGTATTTATGTAAGTGTATTTATGTAAGTGCGTTTGTACGTGTATGTTTGGGGGTCTGAAATGGACTAATCTACTTCACAATATTCCTTATGGGAACAAATTCGGTCAGTACTGGCACCTGAACATACTTCTGGAATGAAAAAATATCGTTAACCGGGGGTCCACTGTATTCCAATTTCAAAATAGGGTCCAGAATAAACAATGCAGGCATTCCTGGCACTAAACTAAAATTTCCTCTGTTCATTAGTTATGTTTTCAGGCTTTACAAATGAATCCCATTTTGATTTTTTATTAACATAATGAATTTTTATTCAAACCAAAAAAATAGAAGATTTACTTCATTCATTCATTAGAGGTTCGCCGGTACTTCCGGCCCGGGTCTTCTCCATATGGTGACCAGGCTGTGGCCCCCGGTTGGGGGTGTCGTTCATCTTCTTCTTTCTTCTGTCTTCTTTCTTGATTTACTGTTATGCAATATTGTAATAATTGTATAAATAATATCAGCACATTTGTGAACGTATATTAGACCCACCAGCTGGCGTATATTAGACATGTGAGGTCATTTGTTTACTCTTGAACATCGGCAAAAATTTAACATTTCTGCTACTTTGAGCTCAGTTTCAAGCCATTTTTAGTACTAAAACCAATCAAAATCATCTCTATTTCTGTAATATATCTTCCATTCTATCAAATGAGACCAAGAAATCACAAATACAACTATAAAAAAACATACAAAAAACACTGCAAAGTTGCTGTTTTAATCGAAAATTACGGTCTCAGTTTTTTCTCTCATTATGCACTGTGTGCTGCAGGATTTGTTTTATGTGGTGCACACATACCACATAGATGTATTTTCTCATATCTAGGCCCAAATTCACCGCTCACAGCTTATCAGTGTGAGCTGAGCTCACGGCGTAGATCTACAGTTTGGACCCTCGACGTAAAGCCGTAGATCTACGGCACAGACCTTAAAAGGGTTAAGTATAGTCTGTTATGTACTAGGTGTAGTCTGCCCAAAATGCCTCGGCATGATATTGGCTTTCATTGCACTTGCAAATCAATATTGTAAGTTAACATTGTAAACTATGCATGGAAATAGACTCCTTATAATATGTCAGTCACACATTGTAAATTTTGCAAATAAATAAAAACTTGAAAAAAAAAAAAAATAGGGTCAGAAGCATACTTTTCCCATCATACATTGCATGGGGCAGGATTTTTTTTATATTGTGCAGCCCCCCCACACAAACCTATTCTCATGTCTTGACCAAAATTTACTGCTCAGAGCATATTTGAGGATGATGTGCTTAAAACATTGATCTGTGTGTGCAACACTGGTGTCAATGACATAGATCTACATCAGAGACAGTAAAAGGATTAAGAATGAGTATGTAGTTGCTTATTCAACCTCTCTGACATGTACCTTAGCACCTCACTAAGAAACTATTTTGCAGCCTATAAAATGTGCTAACCTTGATTTTTGTCTCTAGTATCTCCAGTGTGTAAACACACTAGTGCTGAACTGTTTCTGTTCTATTAATATTTTTACTGTGGTATTTTTTCATATTTGCATCCACACATTCTATTGATTTCTAACCATTTCAAGAATGAAAATGACATAAGACAAGGTATAGAAATAACACAAAATACATTTACTGTAGTTTAGTTGCTAAATCCACAAAGAGTTAAGTGCAGACACAAGAGTGCAGCTGCATATATTTACTTCATCTACAGTTGTCTTCCCCAGAAGCAGATATGTACATCACATACTGATACTGAACTTCTTTCCCATCCAAAGTAACAGAAAATGGTTCTAGTTCTACTTCATCAATTTTCTCAATCTCTTTGTCTAAATTTTGGTTCATCATCTCTGTATCTGTTTCCTTTGGTATATGCTGGTCAATGTTCTGACTTGAGTGTGCATTTGTACATTCTTCTATATCATTATTAACTTCACTTGCCATATTATGGATTACCGGAACCATTTCTGTTACCAGAGGACCATTAACTGGGTCTACCATATGTTCATCCACTTCCCCCTCTATCTGACTGATCATTGATGGGAGTGAGCATTGATCAGCATGTTCTAAATGACTTGAATCTAATTGTGAAGAATCATTAATATTAGTTGGCATGTGGAGATGCTCTGTTGGCTCTAAATTGTCTGAGCTTTCAAGGTGGTTTGTGGCTACCATACTGGGATTAGAGTTAAGATTTACAGAATCAGTAATATGACCTGTCGCATTCAAGTGGTCTGTGATGTCAATATGTCCAGCAACCTTTAAGTGGTCTCCTGTTTCAAGATGGTGAGGAGATTTTAATTGGCTAGGTACTTGTATATGACTTTCAGTACTAAGGTGGTCTGTAACCTCCAAGTGGCAAGGTGATTCTAAATGTTCAGCAGCTTCTAAATGACATGTAGTCTCCAAATGGTTTGCGGTTTCCAAGCCACCTCCAACTTCAAGATGTTCACCTGAGAGATGTGTTTCAACAGCCAAGTGGCTAGCCATATTATCCTCATTATCTAGCTGACCATCATGGGACAAATGGTCTGTAGCATCTACCAACATAGTGCTTTTCAGGTCTCCCAGAGTATCACTCTGGGAAATTTCCATGTCTCCGAGAATCTGCACATTGATGAGAGAGACTCCAGGTGTCATTTCAATGTGATCATGAGAGGACTTTACTTCCAATGTCTCCACTGTGTCAAACTGTACAGAATCAACACCCCTGAGGTCTTGTGATGTATCAATAATACTTAGAGATTTTACTTTCATATCTTCATTTGTATATGAATGCTTCTCTGGTAGTTTTTCACATGATGACAAAGAGAAGGGCTGAAGGCTGCTGTTATCATAAGATTCTGCAGTCATAAGGAGATCATTTATTACAATGGATGTTACATGATCATTTTGCTGAATGTGTTCATCTGATCCTGAATTTTTCTGCAATTCATCCTCTTCCACAAGCTTCTTCTCTGGTATTTGAATATTTTGCTTCCTCTTGCCCTTCCAGTTAAATTCCTTACCATGAGTAACAGACATGTGACTTCGCAAGTCAATGTTACTGGAAAAACTTTCCCTACATAGTTGGCAAATGTAAACAGAGTGCTTCCATAGATGGAACATCAGTGAAGACTTCTTTCGGAACTGTGCACTGCAATAATCACACGTATGCTGCACCTTGAGATGCTTCACATTCACATGATGGCGATATGCTGTGTAAGTTGTAAACTTTGAATCACAATCATCACACGTCCATGACTGGGCACTTCTGTGAACAGCATTAATATGGGTATTTAATTTGGAAATAGTGAAAAATTTCTCCCCACACGTTTCACACACTATTTTCTTTTCCCCATGAGCATATAATAGGTGACTTCTGAATGGCACATGATAATAAAATATCTTGCTGCAGTGTTCACACACATACTTGGTGCCTACATGATGCACAACATTACGATGATAACGCAGTCCAGCTTTGGTCCCAAAGCATTTTTCACAATCTTGACATGCTACTTCCTTATTTTTCTCTTCTCCTATTCCATGAAACTTGAAGAGATGAGCTTTGAGCCTGGCTTTAGTGGTTAGATACCTTCCGCATACAGAACACTCAGAACCTTTCTGATGTGCAGCAGCATGGGCCACAAGGGTCTGCTTACAAAAGAATGTCTTACCACATTCCTCACAAGTATGGATACCCATTTTATGTTTCTTCTTCATTCTTGAAGGCATTTGTTTGCCTTTATTTTGCAATGGTAAATCTTCCATATCTGAATGTTTTGATAAATGATGAACCCATAATGCAAGGCTGGAATAAACTTCCTTACACTGAGGACAACGGTATTTCTTTGCTGATGCTAGCCTTCGGGAACTTTTTCTCACCTTGTCTGACAGCTGCTCACTTGTACCACTGTCACTTTTATCGCCCATATTCTCAACAGAACCTGAATCCGATATTAAACTTCTGTTACATTGTATTTCCTCTGGATAAACATCCAAAGGTTTGGAAGCCATTACTACCACATCTGACTTCCCTTTGTGCTCTTCCAGAGTAGTCTCAAACATTTGTCTTATTGTCTGCTTCTTCAGTTTTAAATCTTCTTCAATTTGTGCAACCTCTTGGAGAAGATTCTCACACATGGAGCAAATTTTCATACTAACACAAAGAACCTCTTGCTTTGACCTACCAACAATTTTTGACAACAAACTCACAGTAATGTTACCAGGAAAATCATGGACATTGAAAATACATATTAAACTATAATTTTTGTCATGTTTTCCACAAACAAGACAAATATATTTTTCTGATATTTCCTTACTGCTAAAGGCAAATCCATGATCAGTGATGGCCTTGCTTGACTCCACATAAGAATCTTCATTTGGTAGATAATCATCAATATTTATACTCAAGCAATTTTCAGCTTTCAGTTGGTCTTCATGCCAGTTGTTTCCTTTCTTGCTCTCAGAAGCCACCTCAGGAGGACCTCTAAGGGTTTCATCATCATCAATCAAGAAACTTTCTCTTGTTTTGCTACTTTCATGTACCAAGAAGGATGCTGCAAGGTTATTTTTTGCATGAGTAAAATTTCCATTGATGCTGAGGTCAGCCACTACAAGTGGAACAGCTTTTCGGTTAAGGCTCGACTTCTTGCCCTTTTTTACATATTCAGGGTGGAAATGCCTCACACATACTCCACTACGAGCACTAGCCAAATGACCATCAGTCTGGGGAAAAAAAACTGCTTTTGGTTACTCTGTATGCAAATAAATATACTGCAGTACTGTACTGTACCTAAACACTAGTAAAAAATAAATGGCTCAAAATGAGAACCTGATAAAAATACAGAGGGGAAAACAATAAGATCAGCAGGGCTTGACCTGAGGAATTTAACTGGATTGTACAGCCAGCAGCAGATATTGCAGGTATGTAATAACTCATGAAGAAAATGGTTGCAAAACACCCTGTACTGTACTGGCTAGGCACAATGAATGCTGAACAACATCAACAATCTGAACTGCTTCATCTTACCCACCTGCGGGTCACAAAATGTAGGAATAATCTGTTGAATGGCAGTCACCCAGGCAGCTCGTTGACGGCTTGATTTGGGAAATGCAAACACTGAGAGGGTGATGCTGTGCGAGGCCCCACATAAAACACATTTTCGTGGCATTGTGCTCCTGAAACATACATAAGATATACAGTAGACAAAAATCAATTGTTTTTTCACACCATAAATCTTATCTACAAAATAAAATCTCCCAGAAGTATAGTGAAAGTAACAAGGGGAGAGAGAGGAACCACAAGAGACTCAATCATCTGCTATACAGTACAGGTAAAGATAGACACTACCATTGTACAACTCTGTATTAACAGAATGCTAACAAAAACTGAAACTTACAGTGGTCCTTCAAATTTTGACAATGCTCCAAACTGGTATTGGGAATTCTGTAGACTGTTATTTGCAGTAACAGTAGGACCTATCACAGAAAAGGCAGTGATAACATGGTGGTAGCATGTTTGTTGTAGTGGTAGCATAAAGATTTTATTTCCTTGTAAAGGTTATAAAGTCTAATTACAATTTTGGTTAAATAAGTACAAGGAAAGCCACTATCATGCTGGGGTATTTCGAACAGACTAATCCTAGTACAGAGGACCCTCCCTTTTCATCTTTAATTCGCCCCAGAGTGTCCAACAAAATGTGAAATCGACTAAAATTGAAACTATTTTTCCCCATAAGAAATAATGTAAATCTAATAAATCTGTTTGAGATATCCAAAAGTATAAACAAAAAATACATTTTATAGAGAAGAACTATATTCCACGGTTTATTTATCTATCACAATTCATCTAATATGACATAATAAACAATATTAATAACACAGAAACATGATACAGTATATACTCTAGAATTAATAAAATATGTCATTATGTATGTGAGGAGTAAGTGGTGGTGATGTTGTTGGGTTTTAAGGGCCACTGAGAGAAGCCGTACATATTAGTGGTAGTGTAGGTGGCAGCAGAAGCCACCAACACTATTCACACATTGTATGCAATTTATAATGGATCATCAGTCACAAGACTCACAGAGGGAAAATTCATAGGTATCCACCTTGACAGTAGCCTTGAGTTCCGGACACACATACAACAAATCACCAAGAAAATCTCCAAGACTGTAGGCATACTGTCAAAGATAAGGTACTACGTTCCACAGTCAGCTCTCCTGGCACTGTACCATTCACTCATATACCCTTATCTTACATATGGAATCTGTGCATGGGGATCAACATCCAATCACCTAAAACCCCTAATAACCCAGCAAAAGGCAGCAGTAAGAATGATAACAAATTCCCACTCCCGCCAGCATTCTCCACCAATTTTCAAAACCCTGAATCTGCTCACCATACTTATTCATGTGCCTACTACATACTTATCCATGTGCCATACTTATTCATCCATACTTATTCATGTGCCTACTACATACACAGAACAATACATGCAAATATAAACCCCCCACTCAAACTTCTCCTCACCAACCTAAACAGGACACATGACCACAACACAAGATATACCTCGTATCCATATCACACTGTGTAAAAACTCTATGCACATAAAAGGCCCCAAAATATGGAATTCATTACCAGAAGATATTAAAGTAACCCAGTCTGAAAATCAATTTAAGACTCTTCTCAAAAGCCACTTAATCACCCTAGACTAAATGCTAAATACTCAGTACACACTTACTCACCTATGTACTCCCACATCATAGCTGAAACAATCACATTGAACCTTTTATCCATTGTTGACAGGAATATAATTGAATCATTGTTTTCACAAAAAGTGTTTTTGAATATAAATAAATCTTTGTTTTATAGAAATTTTGATTAATTTATAATTAATATTCTACTGTACAACTATGAAATAATTACTATCCTACTGTACAACTATGATATACTCCTTAGTATTAAGTAGACTGTAAGCCAATAATGTTAAGTCGACCCATAATGCCTAGGCATAATAGAGGTTCTCTTTGCATTGCAACCCACTATTGTAAATACAAAATCTCAATGTACTGTTTGCAAAGACAAAATAAATAAATAAATAAATATATGAAATAAATAAAAAATATTTACACTTTAATTTATAAATAAGAAATGTTTACACTTACTGTACTTCGGAGATGCTGGCATTGGTTTAGGGTGGTGGAAGATAGGCAGGGCAGCATATGTTTGCCAGTACCCTATATACCTCAAACAACAATGGAGGAGTGAGTTTCATGTCATGCTTTTTTTCATCGCTTAATCGCTTAACCTATTTGCTACACTGTTAACCCTTTCAGGGTCCCCAGGCCCTTTCAGAGACTTGTTCTCAGGGTCCCCCAAATTTCAAAAAAAAAAAAAATTATTTTTGTTTATGAAAAGATAGTTTTTTTTCTAAACATTATAGGCTAAACAAAAATTTTTTACCATCAATTCTTACCGAGATATGGAGGCGTGAACTTGACAGAAAATGCCCCATATATGGTAACATCGCTGACTGCCATCACCCGGTATTTTTTTTTTTTTGGTTCTTTACCTGGAGTTTACCTGGAGAGAGTTCTGGGGGTCAACGCCCCTGCGGCCCGGTCTGTGACCAGGCCTCCTGGTGGATCAGAGCCTGATCAACCAGGCTGTTGCTGCTGGCTGCACGCAAACCAACGTACGAGCCACAGCCCGGCTGATCAGGAACTGACTTTAGGTGCTTGTCCAGTGCCAGCTTGAAGACTGCCAGGGGTCTGTTGGTAATCCCCCTTATGTGTGCTGGGAGGCAGTTGAACAGTCTCGGGCCCCTGACACTTATTGTATGGTCTCTTAACGTGCTAGTGACACCCCTGCTTTTCATTGGGGGGATGGTGCATCGTCTGCCAAGTCTTTTGCTTTCGTAGTGAGTGATTTTCGTGTGCAAGTTCAGTACTAGTCCCTCTAGGATTTTCCAGGTGTATATAATCATGTATCTCTCCCTCCTGCGTTCCAGGGAATACAGGTTTAGGAACCTCAAGCGCTCCCAGTAATTGAGGTGTTTTATCTCCGTTATGCGCGCCGTGAAAGTTCTCTGTACATTTTCTAGGTCGGCAATTTCACCTGCCTTGAAAGGTGCTGTTAGTGTGCAGCAATATTCCAGCCTAGATAGAACAAGTGACCTGAAGAGTGTCATCATGGGCTTGGCCTCCCTAGTTTTGAAGGTTCTCATTATCCATCCTGTCATTTTTCTAGCAGATGCGATTGATACAATGTTATGGTTCTTGAAGGTGAGATCCTCCGACATAATCACTCCCAGGTCTTTGACGTTGGTGTTTCGCTCTATTTTGTGGCCAGAATTTGTTTTGTACTCTGATGAAGATTTAATTTCCTCATGTTTACCATATCTGAGTAATTGAAATTTCTCATCGTTGAACTTCATATTGTTTTCTGCAGCCCACTGAAAGATTTGGTTGATGTCCGCCTGGAGCCTTGCAGTGTCTGCAATGGAAGACACTGTCATGCAGATTCGGGTGTCATCTGCAAAGGAAGACATGGTGCTGTGGCTGACATCCTTGTCTATGTCACATATGAGGATGAGGAACAAGATGGGAGCGAGTACTGTGCCTTGTGGAACAGAGCTTTTCACCGTAGCTGCCTCGGACTTTACTCTGTTGACGACTACTCTCTTGTGTTCTGTTAGTGAGGAAATTATAGATCCATCGACCGACTTTTCCTGTTATTCCTTTAGCACGCATTTTGTGCGCTATTACGCCATGGTCACACTTGTCGAAGGCTTTTGCAAAGTCTGTATATATTACATCTGCATTCTTTTTGTCTTCTAGTGCATTTAGGACCTTGTCGTAGTGATCCAATAGTTGAGACAGACAGGAGCGACCTGTTCTAAACCCATGTTGCCCTGGGTTGTGTAACTGATGGGTTTCTAGATGGGTGGTGATCTTGCTTCTTAGGACCCTTTCAAAGATTTTTATGATATGGGATGTTAGTGCTATTGGTCTGTAGTTCTTTGCTGTTGCTTTACTGCCCCCTTTGTGGAGTGGGACTATGTCTGTTGTTTTTAGTAACTGTGGGACGACCCCCGTGTCCATGCTCCCTCTCCATAGGATGGAAAAGGCTCGTGATAGGGGCTTCTTGTAGTTCTTGATCAACACAGAGTTCCATGAGTCTGGCCCTGGGGCAGAGTGCATGGGCATGTCATTTATCGCCTGTTTGAAGTCATTTGGCATCAGGATAACATCGGATAGGCTTGTGTTAATCAAATTTTGTGGCTCTCTCATAAAAAATTCATTTTGATCTTCGACTCTCAGTCTGGTTAGCGGCTTGCTAAAAACTGAGTCATATTGGGACTTGAGTAGCTCACTCATTTCCTTGCTATCATCTGTGTAGGACCCATCTTGTTTAAGTAGGGGCCCAATACTGGACGTTGTTCTCGATTTTGATTTGGCATAGGAGAAGAAATACTTTGGGTTTCTTTCGATTTCATTTATGGCTTTTAGTTCTTCCCGCGATTCCTGACTCCTAAAGGATTCTTTTAGCTTAAGTTCGATGCTTGCTATTTCTCTGACCAGTGTCTCCCTATGCATTTCAGATATATTGACCTCTTTTAGCCGCTCTGTTATTCTTTTCCGTTGCCTGTAAAGGGAGCGCCTGTCTCTTTCTATTTTACATCTACTCCTCCTTTTTCTTAGAGGAATAAGCCTTGTGCATACATCGAGTGCCACCAAGTTAATCTGTTCTAGGCATAAGTTGGGGTCTGTGTTGCTTAGTATATCTTCCCAGCTTATATCGGTTAGGACTTGGTTTACTTGGTCCCACTTTATGTTTTTGTTATTGAAGTTGAATTTGGTGAATGCTCCCTCGTGACTAATCTCATTATGTCGGTCTGGGGCTCCACGCATACATGTCTGAACCTCAATTAGGTACTATTTTCTATAATTTTTTAATTTTTTTTTTACAGGTAACTTTTATGGCCTGTGAGACCAATATTAGCACTATTTTATAAGTTTTTTCTCTTTATTTACTACACAATAACTCCACAAACACTGCTGTCCTTATATTGTTTATAATTGTTGTTTTCACACACAAATGATATAAAATGTTGTTTATTACTATTTTTCTATATTTTAAAAACACATATACAGTCACAGGGAATGTTTCTAGAAGTTCTGCAGGCTGCGGAAGTCTTTGAAACATGGTGTCATGCACAATGGTGTTTTACACTCCTCACACATAAAACAAGTATCTCTGCATTGTTGTGGGAGTTTTTTTGTATGTGCACAGACGTAACACCTCTTCTGAGCCTTTTTCTTGAAAGCAATAGCAGGCAGTTTTACTAGGAAGTGATCATGCTTCAGACGAGAAGGTAGTTGTTGACAATTTAGTGGGCGGTCTATTGCAGGTGTTGTTCCTTGGTGCTTGAATACTATTTGTCTGATGACAGACAAACAGAATTCGCCATATGATGGTTTGTTTCTGGTCCTCATCTTATGCATATTATAAGCATTGAGCATGGAAATGTCCAGAAGATGTAAAAAGAATTTTATGTACCACTTATAACTCTTGCGAACACAATCAGCAAACCTAATCTGCATGTCACATTTGTCCACTGAGCACATATCGAAGGTGTAATCAATCACAGCTGCAGGTTTTAGAATGGGTTCATTGCTCTCTCTATGCTGCCTGCCAGTGTTTGTCATTTCGTTAGGGTGAACTGATGACAACAGTGTGACATCTTGTTCGTCATGCCACCGAAATGCCATGATGTCATTGGCAGGAAACGCCTGCACCTCACCTGTACGAGTGCCAGCGTCAAACCTGGGCATATGTTTACGATTTGCACGCACTGTGCCACACACATCTGTCATGTTCACTCGCAAAAAATCACTGAGTGAGGGGCTTGCGTACCAGTTATCAGTATATAATATATGCCCCTTACCAAGGTATGGTTCTATCATTGTTCTAACCTCATCACCAGAGATGCCCAATAACTTCCTGGTATTTTGCAATGTATAACTTCCAGTGTACACAATAATATCCAATACCAGACCAGTGTAACAATCACAAAGCACAAACAACTTTATACCAAAGCATTTCCTCTTGCTTGGTATGTACTGCTTGAAAGAGAGTTTTCCTTTGAACAGAATCAAAGACTCGTCAATTACAAGCTTCCTGAAGGGATAAAAATACATATTGAATTTCTCTTTCAGATACACAAACCACATTCCTAATCTTATATAACCTGTCGTTTCTGTCAGGCCTGGTTTTGTCTGAGAAGTGAAGCATACGTAATAGTAGCACAAATCGATTCACTCCCATTATATCACTGAAACCTGGGGTTGCAATCAGGCGGTCTATTGACCAGTATGATATCACACTGTGCTTATACACATGTGGCATAAGCATTATTGTGGCAAAGAAAAGATACATCTCAGCCACAGTTGTCTCCTTCCACCTGTGTAGCCATGAGCTTGGTGAAAGTATTTTGTTTGCCATGGTGTACTCGTAGTATCTGTTGCTTTCCCTGACAATAATTTCATCAGGGGTTCGTCAAAGAATAACTCGAAACATTCCAGTTCAGTGGCATTGTTCCCCAGTGTACAACATGGCCGTATTCCACTTTGGTTTTCATCAAACTGGTGGGGATTTGGAACAAAATTAACAGCTTCCTGCCAATCCCAGGTGCAGTCTGCTGGTGGGTACTGGACAATGACAGGTGGTTGTGGTTGTGGAGGTTGTGGTTGTGGAGGCTGGTGTGGTGGGTGGGTGGGGGATAGTGGCCTTTGCTGTAGATCAGCTGAGGCAGTGGCGTGGGTGGCAGCATGGCCCACTGCTGGTGCCTCACCGCCGGCACCACCACTACCACCACCATGCACAGTTTCCATCGCAATTGCAATACTATCATTGTCATTTTCACTGTCTGGTCCTGTTGTACAGCCACGGGATGTACTACGAGATGTACTCCTTCCCCTTGGAATAGCATATGGCACACTACCAGAGCGCATATATCGTCGTAT
Source organism: Cherax quadricarinatus (assembly GCF_038502225.1). Classification (NCBI taxonomy): domain Eukaryota; kingdom Metazoa; phylum Arthropoda; class Malacostraca; order Decapoda; family Parastacidae; genus Cherax; species Cherax quadricarinatus. The sequence goes on along the minus strand of NC_091294.1, from coordinate 10,701,201 downwards.
ATACTGACGCTTCACTGGAGAATATTGCACTTCACCATCACTACTGGAACTGGTTTCAAGAGCTTGTAGTTCATATTCACTATCACTATCATCTCCAATGCTCACATCTGAGTCCGGGATTTGGGAAAATAGGAGTTTCCTCTTTGATTCTGGTACAACTGAACGTGAACAAGACAGCCCAGCAGCAGAAGTGGAAGGCTGAGGGTCGTCTGGGCTTTCCTCACTATTACCAATATTATGGTCATTAGTTTCGGTCAAAACCTCACCAAAACCTTGAAACTCATCTTCACTGGCACTTCCATCTGTATTAGAACTGTCACTGGGGAACAAAAGTGTCCCAATTCACCAAGGAGTGAGGAGCTTCTTACCGCGAAGCATGGTGAACAAGGTCTATTAAAATGGCATTCCCACAATGCACCACTGGGTCCCAGATTTTTTTTCTACCGCGCACACCGACCACACACACCCATTCTCTCACATCTAGACCTACCAGCCTTTCCCCGCGAGATCTGAAGGCGCTAGAATTTATGCGTACTAGTACGTCAAGGAGCCTGGCACGAAAGCCGTACTAGTACGGCTGAAACCCTGAAAGGGTTAATGCTACACTTTATCACTGGCTGGTGCTATAGCCTTTATCGACTCTTGCTGCTTTAGTATCATACACATCGTAGAATCGCTGAATCACTGAAGGCGGCACATTCTCCCCTCCTCCTCCTCCTCCTCCAATTTGGTACTGTGCTTCGAGTTTTTTCTTGAATTCTATCGTGTTTCTTACCTTCTTTATCAACAGGCTGGCACTAGCTTTGGGCTCTTGGTGGCTTATTTAGCAGCCATACAGAATAAACAAGTGCAAAAAAACAATGAATTATTACGAAATGCTTCCTATGGCCTCACGTGATACTGTTCACTCACCGCGAAACAAAGCGACACTGCCTCCTCAGAATGCATATGTGGGAGGTTGTGTGTGCGTGGCACATTCGGACATGTACCATACCAATGACGAGAACAGAGGAAAGCAACAGAAATGGAACCAATATTTTTACCATACCACCGATGAGAACAGAGGAAAGCAACGAAAACAGAGCCAATAACTTTACGGAAAAAATTGGCGATAACAGAAATGCGCGAAAACAGAGCCCAACAAATAGGGAGGGTCCACTGTACATAATAACTGCATAAATCTAGACAAGATAATGGTGGTTAAGTTTATTAAAATCTTATTTAATCTTAATACTAATGTGAGGTAGTCAAGGTGGAGGTTTATAAGAAAAATAATCTTGAAGATGCACATAATAAAAACAATATTACAATTAATGGTTCAAGCAGCAATATTTCATAAATTAACAGATGCTTAATAAACTAAAGGTCACATAATATAATAACTGATTAGAAGTTGTTTTGGTTAGTTTGGTTAGTATTGAGGGATGAGATGATTTTTAAGCAAAGTCCTAAATTTATAGGTAGTCAGGGGATCCTTTACCAGTTCAGGTAGAGAGTTCTAGATCTTCAGACCCTTTATGTGCATTGCATTTTTGCATAGTGTGAGACTGACACGAGGGATGTCAAAGAGTGCCTTATGCCTTGTATTGTAACTGAGTTCTGTTGAAGCTATCAAGGAGAAGTTTGAGTGGAGGGTTTGAATTGGAGTTTAATGCTCTGTATATGTAGAAGGCACAATAATATGAGTGTATATCTCGTATATTTAGCAAGTTCAGGCTTTTGAAAAGTGGTGGTGTGTATTGTCTAGCACAGGAGCTGGTAATCATCTGCACAGTAGCTTTTTGTTGGGTTATTAAAGGTTTAAGGTGGCTGGCTGTGGTTGATCCCCAGGTACAAATACCACAGGTGAGGTAGGGATATATTAAAGAGAGGTATAGGGTAAGGAGTGTCATTTGGGGTACATAGTATCGTATTTTGGAAAGGATGCCTACTGATTTGGAAATTTTCTTGGATATGTTTGATGGGAATGAAATTTAAGATGACAGTCAAGGGGAAGATATTAAGTTGGATATTTAAGGCTCTGTTTCCAAGCATCATGAAGTATGTTTTGTCTATGTTGAGAGTGAGTTTATTGGTCATCATCCAAGCACAGTGGTACCCAGAGTTTCAGCCATAATTCGTTCCAGAAGGCTGTTCGAGTGCCGTTACCGAGCGAATTTATTCCCATAAGGAATAATGCAAATTAGATTAGTCCGTTTCAGACCCCCAAAAATACATTTACAAAAGCACTTACAATAATACACTTACATAATTGTTCGAGTTAGGAGCTGTACGAAACTCGGGGTACCACTGTATATATTTTTAGCTGGGTTTTTGTGGCACTTGTAAGTCAAGGTACAGTGGTACCTTGACTTACTAGTGCCCCGACTTACGAATTTTCCGAGTTACAAGCTGTTGTTCGGTCGATTTTTTACTTTGAGTTGCGAGCCAAAATCCGAGTTACGAGCAAGCTTCAGATACGCCGCCACTAGTTGGCGCAGCAAATGCTACAACATCCACCCAGCATCCCGAGTGCAGTGCACATGGTTACCATGCCGTGGAAGCATCTCTCTTGTGTTGTGCTTGTGTTTTGTGCAGTTATTTTGCCAAATTTCTTTTTTCTAACCATGGGTCCTAAGAAAGTAAGTGCAGAGGACAGTGCTGAGAAGAAGAAGAAGAGGATGATATCCATTGAATTAAAGCATGAAATCACAGAAAAACACAAGCGAGGTGTGTATGTAGTCAACTTGGGGAGGCAGTACGTGCGTAGTACTCCTACGATATGTACCATACTAAAGCAGAAGGAAAATTGTAGCAATTAAGTTCAGCGATAAAGTGTAGCATTAAGAGTGTAGCAAGTAAGTTAAGTGATTAAGCAACAGAGTTTATGACGAATGAAAGCGACTGAAAAAGCACGAAATGAAACGAACACCTCCAATCTCCTCTGCCTATCTTTTCCACCCTCCACTTCCACCAGCATCTTCTGTTAGTCCAAATTGTCTGATCTCCAAGGTAAATACACTTTATAAAACCAATTTATTTCTTTACATTCTCTTTTATTATGTTTTTATATAATATTTCTTACTCATAAATACATTTTTCTTATTTAAAAATCCGAAACAAAAAAATTTGGGTGGTTTTTTGGGGGCTGGAACAGATTAATCGCTTTTTAATCAAATTCAATGAGGAAAACTGATTTGATATACAGTGGAACCTCAAATATCGAACTGCTCCCAACTCAACCAATTATGGAAGTGTATTTTTGTAAGTGCTTGTACGTATAACTGTATTTTTGAGGGTCTGAAATAAACTAATCTAATTTTAAATTATTCCTGATGGGAATAAATTCGTTTGGTAACAGCACTTGAACAGCCGTCTGGAACGAAGAAAGTTCGATATTTGAGGTTCCATTGTACGAGCAAATTGAGTTGTGAGCTAGGTCACAGAAGAAATTAAACTCTTAAGTCAAGGAACCACTGTAGTGTCATCTGTGAACAGAACTGGTTTAAGGAGTTGGGATACATTGGGAAGATCATTGATGTAGATGAGAGAGGAATGGGCCTAGGACACTACCCTGGGGCACTCCGACAGCTACAGGCTAGATAGTGGAGTTGACTCCATTTGCATATACATACTGGTGTCTATCTTTAACCATCTGAGGGTCGACAGGCCCTCTCCAAAACTCGTTCTCAGGGTCGGCCAAATTTAAAAAAAAAAAAAATTATTTTCTCTTATGAAAAGATAGAGAATCTTTTTCCGATCATAAAGACACCAAAAGTTTGAAATTTGATAGAAAACTTACGGAATTATGCTCTCGCAAAGTTAGCGGTCTCGGTGATGTTTACGCATCGGCGATTTTGCCCACTTTGAGCCCCATTTTCGGCCAATTTCCCTGTACTAGTCGACAAAAAACATGAATATTTCGCTAGAACTCCATTTTTTCTATCGAATGGGTGCAAGAAACCACTCATTTATGAAATTCAACTATCCAGTACAGTGGTCAGAATTTAGCAATTTTGCCAATTTCACACAAATTTCAAAAGATGCCAATTTCCGAATAGGGTCCAGAATAAACAAGAAAGACATTCCTGGCACTAAAATGACATTTCCTCTAGTCATTAGTCATGTCTCAAGGCCCCTCTTATATTCTTTTGCTTTCCACTTTGAATTTTTATTTTCACAAAAAATATAAGATTTACTGTTATGCAGACTACTGCATTAGTGTAAAAAATGGTATAAATATTATTGGTGCACTTGTGAAAGAATATTAGACTCACTAGTTGACGTGTATTGCACGCTTGGCACGATTTGTTTACTTTTGAAGTTTGGTAAAAATCGAACATTTCTGCTACTTTGAGCTCAATTTCAAGGCACCTTTCTTTGTAAAACCAGTCAAAATCATCTCAATTTCTGTAATATGTCTTCCATTCTATAAAATGAGACCAAGAAAACTAGAATACAACAATAAGTACCATACGAAAATACACTGCAAAGTTGCTGATTTATTAAAAAAAAATGGTGAAAGTTTTTTTTTTCTCATTATGCACTGTGTGCTGCAGGATTTTTTTTAGACTGTGCACACTGACCACATAGACCCATTCTTTCATATGAAGGCCTACCAGCTTTCTCCCACTAGATTTGAGGCCGCTAGAATTTATGAGTACTAGTACGTCAAAAACCCCTACGCGCAAGACGTACTAGTACGACGAAAACCCTCAAAGGGTTAAGATAAGATTTTAGGTAAATGAGGGAATGTCCTCTGATGCCATAATGATTTAGCTTTAGGTGCAGGAGATTGTGGTCCACTGTATCAAATGCTTTTCGTAGCTCAACGAAGAGCCCCAGAGGATATTCATTTTTATCGAGGGCTGTATATATTAGTTCAAGCATTTGTATAATAGCATCATTCGTGCTCTTTTTTTGGTCTAAACCCAAACTGACAGGGGCTAAGTATGTTGTTGGACATAAGGTAGGAGTAAAGTTGTTTGTGTATTATTTTTTTTGAATATTTTAGAAAGTAAGGGAAGTCTGATGTAGGTCTATACATGTAGTTGTTCAAATCCATTGGATCACCTCCTTTGAGGATCGGGGTGACCCTTGCTGTCTTGAGTATGGATGGGAAGGTTGAGGACTCTACAGATTTATTAAACATTGTTGCAATAATGGGTTACAGCACATGTGCAGCTTTTTTATATATGAATGGTGATGTGATGAATGGTTTTGAAAACCGACAAGTTGAAGAATTGAGACACTTACGCAACTTATGGGAATCTTTACTGAAGAAACGTTTTGCCACACATTGGCTTCATCAGTCCAATACAAAGTAGAAATGGGTAAGGAGAGGAGGAGTTTGAGGTGATCAGTCCCTCAGCCTGGAATCAATGTGTTCAGTCCATCACTCTTGTAGGAAGTACAGCATAGGGCCAGTCAGGTGAGTCGAAGCAGGAGGCAGGATCACAGTGGGACCTGCCACTAATGTAAGTAGGTCATCGTCCAAAGGTTGAACAAGCATTGAAGTCTTTGTACCAAGATCCCTTACCCATTTCTACTTTGTATTGGACTGATGAAGCCACTGTGTGGCAAAACGTTTCTTCAATAAAGATTCCCATATGTTGCACAAGTGTCTCAATTCTTCAACTTGTCGGTTTTCAAGACCATTCATCACATCTGTCAGACACTGCAACATCATGGGATCTTGGTACAAAGAATTCTTCAACGCTTGTCCAACCTTTGGACGACGATCTACTTACACTAGTGGCAGGTCCCACTGTGATCCTGCCCCCTCCTGCTTCAACTCACCTGACTGCCGTATTTAAGCCACCTCTCTGGCCCTATGCTGTACTTCCTACAAGAGTGATGAACTGAACACATCGATTCCAGACTGAGGGACTGATCACCTCAAACTCCTCCTCTCCTTACCCATTTCTACTTTGTATTGGATTGATGAAGCCACTGTGTGGCGAAATGTTTCTTCAGTAAAGATTCCCGTAAGTTGCATAAGTGTCTCAATTTCTCATGAATGTGATAAGTCATCAAGATCTCCTGCTTTGTTTTTTAATGATTTGATTACAAGTGAGACTTCAGTAGAATTAGTTGGAGCTAGAAATAGAGTATTTGCATGGTTGCCAGTGAGGTAGTCTTTCAGCTGGGTGTCTGAGCTAGGAATATTACTTGCAAGCTTTGATCCTACAGTAGAGAACATAAGAAAGGAGGAACACTGCAGCAGGCCTGTTGGCCCATGGCCCACTAACAAAATATTTTCCCAACCCAATTTTCAATGCTACCCAGGAAATAAGTTTTGATGATTCTATTTGCTCATTATGCAAGTCTCACTCACATCCAACCCCTCTCACTCATGTATTTATCTAACCTAAATTTGAAACTACCCAATGTTTTAGCTTCAATAACTCTACTAGGCAGACTGTTCCACTCATCAACTACCCTATTTCCAAACCAATACTTTCCTATATCCTTTCAAAATCTAAACTCATCTAATTTGAATCCATTATTGCGAGTTCTTTCTTGAAGGGATAACCTCAAAACCTTATTCATATCCCCTTTGTTAATACCCATCTTCCACTTATACACTTCCATCATGTTATCCATTCTGTAATATGGAGACCAGAACTAAGCTGCGTAATCTAGGTGAGGCCTTACTAATGATGTATAAAGCTGTAAAATAACCGCTGGACTTCTGTTGCTACACTTCTAGATATAAATCCCAGTACGTAATCTGTTTGCTTTGTTACGTGTGCTTAGGCACTGCTCTCCCGGTTCAAGGCTGCCGCCCACCACAACCCCCAAGTCCCCTTCGCAATCTGTATGGCCACGTTCTACGCTATTTAACTGACAAATACTAGGGTTACGGACACTCCAGAGCCTCAGAACCCTGCACCCATCCACACTGAACCGCATCCGCCACCCTTCCGACCAGGTACCGAGTTTGTCCAAATCCTCCCGAAGTTCCGTGACATCCACATCTGAATCAACCATCCCACCCATCCCCGTGTTATCGGCGAACCTGCTCATATCACTAGCAATTCCTTCATCAAGGTCACTGATATATATTATAAACAACAGGCCTAAGACTGACCCCTGCGGAACGCCACCCGTTACAGATCCCCACTCGGACCCAACCCCATTTAAGCACACTCTCCGCTTCCCATCGGTGAGCCACAACCCGATCCATGACAGCACCCCCCCCCCATGCCACGAGCTACCACCTTCCCCAACAGTCTCTGGTGCAGCACTCTATCAAAAGCGTTACCAAAATCCAAATAAACAACATCGAACTCTCTATCATGGTCAACGGCCTCAAAAGCTTCACTGAAGAAGGTTAAGAAATTAGTTAGGCAGGAACGGCCCCTCGTGAATCCATGCTGAGTATCACCAATCAAACCATGCTCATCAAGATGGTTTCCCACAATATCAGCCACAACTGACTCTAGTAATTTGCCCACAATTGAGGCTAGGCCCACTGGGTGGCAACTTGATAGTTACAGCCTGTCCCCTGCTTTAAGAAGACATTAAATTTGTTGACTGTGTCTATAAGCTGTATGTGAGGTTCATCTGGTTTAGTTAAGTTTATTTCTCTGTTTCCAGACAGTTTTCTTGAGCCCAAAATTTTGGAGAGGGTTTGCCAGGTACTTTTCATATCACCTTTTATTCAATAACTCTATTTTTGTAATACATTTGCTTTGATTTTCGTATTGGTTTTGTGAGTACTGATGTGTATCGTTTAGCCAATTCTTTAGTAATCAGTGTGATAAATGGTTTTGAAACCCAACAAGTTGAAGATTGAGACACTTATGCAACATATGGGAATATGTTGCATAAGCGTCTTTAGTAATTAGCCTAATCTGGACAGTTTTTCAAAATGGTGCTTTTTATCAATGGATCCGAGGATACTATTTGTTAGCCATGGGCTGTTTAGTCTCTTTTCTGTGATCTGCTTTGTTTTGATCAGACAATGCTTGTTATAAAGGTTTTGGGTTTTATATGTTTTATATATAAAACGTTTTGACATCTTTGTCAATACGTATTATTGCTGTCAGATAGCTCTCTCTGCCAATCAATGTCACCTAGTGCTAATATTAAATTATTTACCGATGTCTTGTCATGCAGGCGAAATGAGATCTTTCTTGAGTCTTGAGGCAATTTACATAAGCTAGTTATGAGAAAGGTGGGGTAGTGGTCTGTAGTATTGTCTGTGATTATACCTGCTCATAGCGGGGATTGAACATTAAAATGGTATAAAATACCGACCTGACCTTTCAACATCTGAGTTCTTACCTTTCCTAGTGGCCTACGTCTCACCTCTTGGCGCTATAAAAAGCTCCATTCTGTCACTTCATCTCCATATTGTTTCATACTATGGAACAATGCTCTTCTCCAGACTGAGGGACTGACCACCTCAAAACTTTAAGGGTGATGGACTGATTACATCGTCTTCAAGTATCTTCTGCTTCTATCAACTTTTCTGTACTTGACTGAAGAAGCCTACTGTGTAGGCGAAACGTTTCATAATAAAGATACCTAACTGTTGCATATGTGTCTTACCTAACAACCTGTCGGTATTTTATACCATTTTAATGTTCAATTTGTCAGACACTGCAACACAAGGGTATCTTGGTACAGACCTGCAATCAACTTCCACAACTTCCACTAGTGAGAGCGGCTGGATTTGAGAGGGACCTGACCTTTCAACATCTGAGTTCTTACCTCTCCTAGTGGCCTATGTCTCACCTCTTGGCGCTATAAAAAGCTCCATTCTGTCACTTCATCTCCATATTGTTTCATACTATGGAACAATGCTCTTCTCCAGACTGAGGGACTGACCACCTCAAAACTTTAAGGGTGATGGACTGATTACATCGTCTTCAAGTATCTTCTGCTTCTATCAACTTTTCTGTACTTGACTGAAGAAGCCTACTGTGTAGACGAAACGTTTCATAATAAAGATACCTAACTGTTGCATATGTGTCTTACCTAACAACCTGTCGGTATTTTATACCATTTTAATGTTCAATCTGTCAGACACTGCAACACAAGGGTATCTTGGTACAGACCTGCAATCAACTTCCACAACTTCCACTAGTGAGAGCGGCTGGATTTGAGAGGGACCTGACCTTTCAACATCTGAGTTCTTACCTCTCCTAGTGGCCTACGTCTCACCTCTTGGCGCTATAAAAAGCTCCATTCTGTCACTTCATCTCCATATTGTTTCATACTATGGAACAATGCTCTTCTCCAGACTGAGGGACTGACCACCTCAAAACTTTAAGGGTGATGGACTGATTACATCGTCTTCAAGTATCTTCTGCTTCTATCAACTTTTCTGTACTTGACTGAAGAAGCCTACTGTGTAGGCGTAACGTTTCATAATAAAGATACCTAACTGTTGCATATGTGTCTTACCTAACAACCTGTCGGTATTTTATACCATTTTAATGTTCAATTTGTCAGACACTGCAACACAAGGGTATCTTGGTACAGACCTGCAATCAACTTCCACAACTTCCACTAGTGAGAGCGGCTGGATTTGAGAGGGACCTGACCTTTCAACATCTGAGTTCTTACCTCTCCTAGTGGCCTATGTCTCACCTCTTGGCGCTATAAAAAGCTCCATTCTGTCACTTCATCTCCATATTGTTTCATACTATGGAACAATGCTCTTCTCCAGACTGAGGGACTGACCACCTCAAAACTTTAAGGGTGATGGACTGATTACATCGTCTTCAAGTATCTTCTGCTTCTATCAACTTTTCTGTACTTGACTGAAGAAGCCTACTGTGTAGGCGAAACGTTTCATAATAAAGATACCTAACTGTTGCATATGTGTCTTACCTAACAACCTGTCGGTATTTTATACCATTTTAATGTTCAATTTGTCAGACACTGCAACACAAGGGTATCTTGGTACAGACCTGCAATCAACTTCCACAACTTCCACTAGTGAGAGCGGCTGGATTTGAGAGGGACCTGACCTTTCAACATCTGAGTTCTTACCTCTCCTAGTGGCCTACGTCTCACCTCTTGGCGCTATAAAAAGCTCCATTCTGTCACTTCATCTCCATATTGTTTCATACTATGGAACAATGCTCTTCTCCAGACTGAGGGACTGACCACCTCAAAACTTTAAGGGTGATGGACTGATTACATCGTCTTCAAGTATCTTCTGCTTCTATCAACTTTTCTGTACTTGACTGAAGAAGCCTACTGTGTAGGCGAAACGTTTCATAATAAAGATACCTAACTGTTGCATATGTGTCTTACCTAACAACCTGTCGGTATTTTATACCATTTTAATGTTCAATTTGTCAGACACTGCAACACAAGGGTATCTTGGTACAGACCTGCAATCAACTTCCACAACTTCCACTAGTGAGAGCGGCTGGATTTGAGAGGGACCTGACCTTTCAACATCTGAGTTCTTACCTCTCCTAGTGGCCTACGTCTCACCTCTTGGCGCTATAAAAAGCTCCATTCTGTCACTTCATCTCCATATTGTTTCATACTATGGAACAATGCTCTTCTCCAGACTGAGGGACTGACCACCTCAAAACTTTAAGGGTGATGGACTGATTACATCGTCTTCAAGTATCTTCTGCTTCTATCAACTTTTCTGTACTTGACTGAAGAAGCCTACTGTGTAGGCGAAACGTTTCATAATAAAGATACCTAACTGTTGCATATGTGTCTTACCTAACATCATAGCGGGGATATCGTGTTGGTCCAGATATGGTCAAGTAATGAGGCACTTGTCTCAGAGATTTGTGTTGGCTTAGTTATAGAAGGTAGTAGCAAGCAGTTGTTCATAGTGTTTGTGAAATCAGCTACTGAAGGGTCAGTTGCTTGGATGAGGTTTATGTTGAAGTCTCCTGTAAGTACCAGGTGGTGTTTATTCAACTCTGACTCAGTTATCATGTTTCTAAGGTTACCAATAACAGTGTAAGTACAGTGGACCCCCGCATAACGATCACCTCCGAATGCGACCAATTATGTAAGTGTATTTATGTAAGTGCGTTTGTACGTGTATGTTTGGAGGTCTGAAATGGACTAATCTACTTCACAATATTCCTTATGGGAACAAATTCGGTCAGTACTGGCACCTGAACATACTTCTGGAGAGAAAAAATATCGTTAACTGGGGATCCACTGTATTTGTGTGTGCCAGTCTGTAGACTGCTCCAACTGTAATGGGTCTTTTAAGGTTTCTGATGTGAATTTAGCTATTATATATTCACCATTGTCGTCCCTTGTGCAAGTAAATTCCGTACATTTTAGTTCATCAGAGTAGTAGATGGCAGTGCCTCCTCCTAGTTGGTCAGGTCTACAGTTATGTATGGCTGTGTAACCAGGTATGGTAAATATGTCTGTCATATCTTGTTTAAGCCAGGTTTCAGTAAGAATAATGAAAGTTATAGTAGTATTTAGAGACTTCAGTAATGCAAGGAGGTCATCATAGTGTTTGCTCAATGATCTAACATTATAGATGAAAACTGTAATGTTCCTGTTGGCACTGAGTAGAGTTTTAGCCTGACTAGCAGTGTACTAATGGCAATTACTGTTAGGATTATTTGTGCAGTTCTATAAGAGTTTGATATCAGGACTGAAATTTGCATTCATAAGAGGCATGTATGTTAGCACAGTGGTATCATGTATGTTGGTGCAGTGGTAGCATGTATGTTGATGCAGTGACAGCATTTATGTTGGTGTAATGGCAGCATGCATGTTGGTGCAGTGGTAGTATGTATGTACATGTATATATGTTGGTATAGTGGTAGCATGTTGGTGCAGTGATAGCATATATGTTGGTGCAGTGGTAGCATGTGTGTTGGTGCAGTGGTAGCATATATGTTGGTACAGTGGTAGCATGTATGTTGGTACAGCAGTAGCATGTATGTTGGTACAGTGGTAGCATGTATGTTGGTACAGTGGTAGCATATATATTGGCACAGTGGTAGCATGTATATTGGTGCAGTGGTAGCACATTTGATTCATATCTGCATCTAGTGGTCAAATCCTTCATAGTGTCTCCCTCCTCATCATAACTACTGTATCTCTTAATTTAAACCAAAGGGAGGATCTTGAGAAATGATAAAGAGGAAATATATAGTTTATGATAGCTACGTTATTAAGAATTAAAGGTAAACACTCGATTTAAAAGACCTCAATTTAATGGACTTTGGAAATAAGGGGCAAAATCTACCAGGTTGGTTGATCTGGACACAACAAACAAAGTTCATTGCTTAAAGAATTCACCTTTATTGTTACAATCACAGCAAAACAATCTCATCTCTATCCATCACTGTCACCATTACTGGTCACCCACTCTCCCTATTAGAAGAGGGTGTGGTAAATCCAATGAGCTAGTTCCGACTGAAATCCTATGATTGGTTTTCAATGTAAGTGTCTTGTACCAGGTCAAAAAAAAAAAAAAAAAAAAAAAGATATCCAGCCACTCAAACCTAGATTGTTCTAACAAAGAGGCAGGACTAGGGGTGGAAGGAAATATGGAAATAATAGTATGGAGATTCTTATTCACAGGTTCATAAGTATATTTCATCTCAGACAATGAAAGGCTGGTTTGCTGAAGGAGTTAAGGTAAAAGCGAGGAGGATTATGATTGATTTTTTTTATTTAACTTTTTTCTCATTTTTTTAACAAGCTGCATTTACTTTTTGTTGTATGGACATTTGGCATCTATCTGGTATGCTCATATTTTTTTTTTTTTTAGTAAAAATAAGTAAAAGAATGAGTGAGTAGACGCAAGCAGTTTCTATGACTTGATGTGCTGTTAGAGTATGAGCAAGGTAACATTTATGAAGGGATTCAGGGAAACTGAATAGCCAAACTTGAGCCCTGAGGGTTGGGATATTGCAGTTCGGAGAGACATCTGAGCTGCAACGTTGGTGCATGTCTGGCAAGATGGCAATGGGGATGAGTGATGGTGAAAGAGTTTCTTCTTTTTTGGGTCACCCTACATCAGTAAGAAACAGCCGGTGTGTTAAGAAAAGAAAAAAAACGTGTAGTCTTTGCCCAGTTTTGTGTTACAAAGGGATTATGATTGAATATGGGATTACATTATATTTTATCTCAGTTTTTTTGCCAAATTCATTTACTTTTTTATGTGATGATTTGGTGCACGTGTGAAACAAGTCTCAAAATAAATCCCAATCTTTTACAGGTTTATATGAATATGCTTTGTGCCATTGGCCAGGAACACATCTATTGAAAAAACAAAAGACCCATACTGTGTATTAACATTATTTATGCTAATTTGAACCAGTCATACATGTTGAAACCTTTTTTTTCTAGATTTAAGTTACTATAGAAATTCATTAATGACCAAAATACTATATAAAATACATACATGTGCTTAAACACAGAACATACAAGAAATAAGTCTACCTACTGTTATAGTAGTAGTTGCTTTTATAGAAGGGCCACTACTGCACAAGTTAACCTGAGCTTAACCTTCCAGTGACTGGGGTTAAATTACTGCCCAAATCTGCTGGAATAAAGCTAAGGAAATTAGAGGAGTAGCATCTGAGATGTTGCACTGGACCAGAACTGGGTTAAAAGGGAAAGGGAAACAACTGGGGTACTTTTGTTAAGTCCCACAATCTAGTCACAAAAATATGATGCTGAGGGTAAACTTTAGTGAAAACAAAGGCAGAGCTGGTCAATATGCTGTGTAACAACATCATTATGAAATAAGGCAGTTATTATTGATAAAATACCCTGATCCCAATTCAGAACTATTTCTTGATCAAAATCACTGAAATTAATGTGGGTGTATAGGAAACATTTATCTGTCGTGGAAATTATTATTTACTGATATATCAGCCATAATAATAATAATAATAATAATAATAATAATAATAATAATAATAATAATAATAATAATAATAATAATAATAATAATAATAATAATGACAGGACCTGGTACCAGTTGGTCACTAGTCACAGCATCACCAACAAGCAACACCATTACACACGCCCAGATCACCCCACTATCTTTCATAATTTAGCTTAACCCAACCTAACCAAACCTAAAAAAAAAAAAAAAATATTGACAGAGGAAGTGATGAAAGACAGTGTGTAGCAGCATGTGGGTCAGTGTTGTTGGTGGTGAGGCAGCATTCATCGACCAGCATCCCAGCGATCCACCTCCACCTACGTAGTGTAGTGTATGTTTTGCTCCATTATTGTTCAAATTTCATTGTACAATCTCTTAGTAATTAAATAATCAACTACCTCATTTTGTGATTTTACTAGTAAGCATAAGTCACCTTATGTAATTTTCTTATTTACTATTGTTTGCTTAAACATTAGCTGAATTGATACTTTCTCTGTCCATATTACTACCTCATATTTTTTTAAATACTATCAATTGATATTACTTACTAAAATTAATAATTATCATTTTTACTATAATTTCAATTTACTCTTAACATTTTTGACATTTAATAACCATTACTTGTCTAACTACCTTTACCTGTTTTAATACCACATTTACTATCTTAGAGTACTCTTAATTACCTTGTACTGCCATATAACCTCTTTGATCATCACTTTATTTGTTCACCACAAATTATTTTAGTCCCTTTTATATTGTCTCCTTTATTTTAGCTTTAAAAAACTACCTTAGCTCATTATTTTTACATTTGTTAAAAAATTCAGGTGCTATTTTTTTAGCTTTAGAATATTTACTTTGTTTTATACTTAATTCTAACTATAGATTCACTACAAATCTTATGATTACAAGCATTGATCCTGATACCAACCTCTTATTTAATGACTTAAATGATTCAAACAGTTACTGTAATTACTACACAGCAGAACAATCAAAGGCACTTCTCAGAGCCAACAACAACATAACTATCTTTAACTACAATATCAGATCTTTAAGCAAGCATTACGATGACCTCCTAGCATTACTAAATTCCTTGCATGCCAATATGTCCATCATTACACTAACTGAAACCTGGCTAAAGCCTGATACTACAGATGTCTATGCCATTCCTGGTTACACAGCCATACACAACTGTAGGCCAGACCAACAAGGGGGTGGCACAGCTATATACTACTCAGACCAACTAGAATGTATCACTAATACTTGCACAAGGGATGAACATGGGGAATATATAATAGCTAAATTCAAATCCAAATACCTACAAAAACTTCTCACAGTGATAAACATCTACAGAGTTCCACAATCAAACATTAGCCAATTTAGTCAAAACCTAGGAAGTATGATAACTGATGCACGCATGAACAAAGATCACTTACTACTCTCAGGTGACTTCATTATAAATCTCCTGCAAGACCAGGACCCACACGTTACTGAATTCACAAACACAATGAGTAACTGCATGTTGCTACCAACAGTAACAAAACCTACAAGAGTTACGGAGACTAGTGTTTCCCTACTTGACCACATCTGGACCAACACCATATCCCCTTTAAAATCAGGCATAATTACAGATAATACCACAGACCACTACCCTACTTTCCTCATAACAACTCTTGGTAAAATACCCCAAGACACTACTAAAGTCACCTTCAGACTTCACAATGAGGCAGCCATTAATAACTTCACAACAGCAGTAACAAATATTGACTGGCACACTGAGCTAGAAATCTATACAGATATTGACGAATGTTTTAATAATTTTCTAAAAAAGACCCAATACCTCTATAACAAGCACTGCCCTAAAAAAACTAAACAGATGACAGCTAAGAGACTGAACAGTCCCTGGCTAACACCCAGCATTCTCAAATCCATAAATACAAAACACCGATATGAAAAACAGTACAGAATTGGTCACATAACCAGAGACCAAACAAAACGTTACTCGTCAATCCTAACCAGCCTGATAAGAAGGGCAAAAAAACTGTATTATGAGAACAGATTATCCAACTTACGAGGTGATATAAAAAAGACCTGGAAGACCCTATCAGAAATTCTGGGAACAAAAAAGATATCACGAAATAGCGAAATAAAATTAGCAAAATCAGATGAACCCCAACTCCCACCAACAGAAACAGCAAACAGACTCAATGATTTCTTCTCCACTATAGGACAAAACCTTGCCAATAAAATCCCAAGCTCAGATACCCCACCAAATGACTACCTCACTGGCAACTACCCGAACACACTGTTCCTAGCTCCAACTAACCCATACGAAGTCTCCCTTATTATCAACGCACTAAAAAACAAGGCAGGAGATTTAAATACCTTACCACCCTTTATATACAAAAAAGTGTCACAAGTACTATCACCAATCATTGCAACACTCTTTAACAAATCCATTGAATCCTCCACCTTCCCTACAGCTCTCAAAATAGCAAGGGTCACCCCGATCCATAAAGGAGGAGACCAAACAGAGTTGAATAACTATAGGCCAATATCCAATTTACACCCTCTCTCAAAAATCTTCGAAAAATTAATTCATAAATGAATCTACTCCTACCTCATCTCCCAAAACATTCTCAACCCCTGCCAATTTGAATTCAGGCCTAATAAAAATACTAATGATGCTATTATACACATGCTAGAACATATATACACTGCAATAGAGAAAAAAGAAGTCCCACTGGGGATCTTCATTGACTTACGTAAAGCTTTTGATACAGTTGACCATGACTTGCTCCACGTAAAATTGTCACAATATGGTATTAGAGGGCACTCCCTCAACTACCTCAAGTCATACCTCAGCAACAGAAGCCAATATGTGTACGCAAATGGGGCAAGCTCTTCCGCTCAACCAATTACAGTTGGTGTCCCACAGGCAAGTGTCCTTGGCCCTCTTCTCTTTCTCCTATACATAAATGACCTACCAAATGCTTCACAATTACTCAAACCCACACTTTTTGCAGATGACACTACATACGTCTTCTCTCACCCGAGCCCAGTCACGCTAGCCAATACTGTAAACACCGAATTACAGAAAATATCTACCTGGATGAGGACTAACAAACTTACACTAAACATTGACAAAACCTACTTCATTCAGTTTGGTAACAGAGCTACAGATGTACCTCTTAACATAACGATAAACAGATCACCTATCACAAAGCTAACAGAGGGAAAATTCTTAGGAATCCACCTTGATAATAGACTCAAATTTCATACACATATACAACAAATTTCTAAGAAAATTTCCAAGACTGTAGGCATACTATCAAAGATACGGTACTATGTTCCACAGTCAGCCCTCCTGGCCCTTTATTACTCTCTTATTTACCCCTATCTCACCTATGGAATTTGTGCATGGGGCTCAACAACAATTAACCATCTCAGACCACTAATTACCCAACAAAAGGCTGCAGTTAGAATGATAACAAATTCTCACTACAGGCAGCACACTCCACCAATATTCAAAACACTCAACCTACTCACCATACAAAACATCCATACTTATTACTGCACCTATTACATACATAGAACACTTAACTCTGATATTAACCCTCCCCTCAAACATCTCCTTGCCAACCTCAACAGAACACATGACCATAACACAAGGCACAGATCACACTTTGATGTTCCTCGTGTCCATCTCACACTATGCAAAAACTCAATGCACATAAAAGGCCCTAAAATCTGGAATTCATTACCTGTAAATATAAAAGAAACACTACCTGTTTATAAATTCAAGTCTCTTCTCAAAGATCACTTACTCTCTCAAAACCAAATAAATACTGAATAACTGAACCTTATAAATTGTATATCTTAAATGTTTCTCACAATTATATCACATAAATGTTAAACCTAAAACCCAATCTAACTTTATTATTTTTTAAATACACTACCTAACAGAATACTCCATTCTACTGAATGTACAACAATGCATGCAACCATATGACCTGTCTTTGTAATACTCACTTGTACTTTATAGTTATCTGTTTACAATAATGTATTATCACTGATTTCATCATTGCTTAGTTAATCTTAAGTTAATTTTAAGCCAGCCCGTAATGCTATGCATAGTATAAGTGGCTTTGGCATGCTGCTCTTACCTGTATTTTTTTTGTACCTCTGTATGTATGCTAAAATTACTAAATAAAAAAATAAATAAATATTATTGTGTTATTATGGCTGATATGTTAATAAAAAATATCACAACAGATAAGAATGTTTTCTGCCAACAACATCAATTTTGGATGATTTTAATCAAGAAATATTGCTGAATTAGCACTAAGAAACTTTACCAATACTGACCAGTTTAACAATAAAGCTTTAGTGGAAAGACCACCAAATGGTTACTTGCTTCTAGGGTCCCCACAGAATGCTTGCTGTATTCCTCTAGATTGATTGCCCTGGGGCTCCCACAGAATTCTTTCTTGGGGTCCCTCACACTGATTGGTTGCCCTAGGGTCCCCACAGAATTTTTTCCAGGAACCCCACAACAGATTGCTTGTCCAAGACCCAGGACGCCTGCACAGGCTGCTTACTCTGAGGCCCAAAAAACATTTTTGTCCTGGGGCGCCCCAGATTGACTGCCCTGGAGCCCCGACAGGTTGTGTCCTGGACCTTCCACACAGACTGGAACATGACATCAGTATAACATCGTTTTAATTTTTAAGCACTAAACCCGTATTGATCATTCAGATGAGCTGTGGTGGCACAGTCCTCAGATACACTAAGAACACTTTCAACAGGCACTGTGAATCGACCCCTGCAACCACTAATAGGTAAGTACTAGAGAAAATAATCTTCATACCTACACCTTCCTAGATTTAGATTCTTATTCCTTTTCTTCTTCTTAGAGGTTTAAAGTCCTGCTTCCCGAAGAACGGGGAAGAACTATTGCCCAAATCTGGGCAATGAAAGAAAAGAGAACAGGAGTTCTTTTTGCAAATTGAGACATAAACTGAAATGTCTCGACTCCTTTTTTCTTTGTTCTTCCTTTGTTGTGGGTTTATAGGGCCATCACACAGTACGCAGTATCCACCCTGCTGACCAAATCTAATAATAATAATAATTATTATTATTATTGTTTCTGCGAGTACAAGGTATACAGGTCTAGCTAACATTAATAACATACTACTATATAGAGAGTCCCTTGTCATGCAGAGTATTTCGGGCAAATTAGGTTAATTTTGTCCCTAGGATGCGACCCACATCAGTCGACTAACACCCAGGAACCCATTTTACTGCTAGGTGAACAGGGACAGCAGGTGTCTTAAGGAAACACATCCTAATGTTTTCACTTGTACCGGGGATCGAACCACGGACCTCAATGTGTGAGATGAGTGCGCTGGCAATCGAGCTACGGAGCGACACCTTAGGTCAGGAAGGATAATGGGACAAGCCTCATAAAAAATATTAAAGAAAGAAAATGTTTCCAACTGGATAGGATGGATCCAATATATCAACGCTGGTCGAACAAGACGTCGATACCTTATTTGAATCATCAACCGGCATCAACCTAGCTACCGCACAAATTTCTACGCGTATCATAGAAAATAAAAATTTTGTTCGGATTATTTCATGTGTGTGTGTGTGACCTAATTCATGTCTGCACAAATAACTCATTACGACTGTAACCAGATATAAACATAAATAATTCATTGCCACTGTAACTTGTTTAGCTGTCACAACTTTGCGGCCCAGTACCAGGACCCATTGTGTGTCTGTAAATTTTTGACTACCGCTCGTAGGATGGGTATGAGGTGCATAATACATATATTTAGCTAAAACTATAATGAACCCAGAGACTTAATAATCCAAGGCAACCCAGTGTAGCCAGGACGACAGCAGACATATCCGTTGAGGTCTTTCAGACAGGCCTAATAACACAAGACCTAACTAAACGATATATCTCAATACTTACTAATCTAATACGGAAGTCCAAACAAATGTATTATGTAAACAGATTTAATGAAATAAAAAATGATACGAAATAGACCTGGAAAACTCTGAAATTTTGGGCTCTAGAAAACTGTCTAGAAACAGAGATTAACTTAGCGAAACAGAGGAACCACACATACAGCCTAAACACACTGCCAACAAACTTAATGTCTTCTTTTCTACTATAGGATCAAAACTAGCAAGAAAAATCCCAAACGGAAATACTCAGCCACAAGACTACCTCACTGGTAATTACCCACATACTCTATATATAGCACCAACAAATCCTATTGAAGTCTCACTAATTAAATAGTTAAAAAACAAGGCAGGAGACCTAAATAACTTGCCAACAATCATGTATAAAAAAAACAGTTCATGTGCTGTCCCCCCATTATTGCAACACTATTTAACAAATCTGTTGAATCTTCAACATTCCCATCTATACTCAAGATGGCAAGGATCACCCCGATCCTCAGAGGCGAACCTACAGAACTAAATAACTACAGACCAATATCTAACTTACCTTTACTCTCTAAAATCTTCGAAGAAATAATACATAAACAAATCTACTCCTATTTCCTATCACGTAACATACTGAACCCTGCCAGTTGAGGTTTAGGCCGAAAAAAAAGCACGAATGATGAAATTATTAAGATGCTCGAATTACTATATACAGCACTTAAAAAAATTAATATCCTCTAGGGCTCTTCATAGACCTCCAGAAAGCATTTGATACAGTAGACCACAATATCTTGCACCTAAAACTAGAGCATTACGGGGTTAGAGGACACTCAATTGCCTAAAATTTTATCTTAGTTGTAGACACCAGTATGTATACACAAATGGTGTGACCTCCGATACTCAGCCTGTAGTTGTTGGAATGCCACAAGGAAGTGTCCTAGGTCATTTACTCTTTCTTATTATTTACATCAATGACCTCCCAAATGCATCGCAAGACAAAAAGAATGCAGATGTAATATATACAGACTTTGCAAAAGCCTTCGACAAGTGTGACCATGGCGTAATAGCGCACAAAATGCGCGCTAAAGGAATAACAGGAAAAGTCGGTCGATGGATCTATAATTTCCTCACTAACAGAACACAGAGAGTAGTCGTCAACAGAGTAAAGTCCGAGGCAGCTACGGTGAAAAGCTCTGTTCCACAAGGCACAGTACTAGCTCCCATCTTGTTCCTCATCTTCATATCCGACATAGACAAGGATGTCAGCCACAGCACCGTGTCTTCCTTTGCAGATGACACCCGAATCTGCATGACAGTGTCTTCCATTGCAGACACTGCAAGGCTCCAGGCGGACATCAACCAAATCTTTCAGTGGGCTGCAGAAAACAATATGAAGTTCAACGATGAGAAATTTCAATTACTCAGATATGGTAAACATGAGGAAATTAAATCTTCATCAGAGTACAAAACAAATTCTGGCCACAAAATAGAGCGAAACACCAACGTCAAAGACCTGGGAGTGATTATGTCGGAGGATCTCACCTTCAAGGACCATAACATTGTATCAATCGCATCTGCTAGAAAAATGACAGGATGGATAATGAGAACCTTCAAAACTAGGGAGGCCAAGCCCATGATGACACTCTTCAGGTCACTTGTTCTATCTAGGCTGGAATATTGCTGCACTCTAACAGCACCTTTCAAGGCAGGTGAAATTGCCGACCTAGAAAATGTACAGAGAACTTTCACGGCGCGCATAACGGAGATAAAACACCTCAATTACTGGGAGCGCTTGAGGTTTCTAAACCTGTATTCCCTGGAACGCAGGAGGGAGAGATACATGATTATATACACCTGGAAAATCCTAGAGGGACTAGTACCGAACTTGCACACGAAAATCACTCACTACGAAAGCAAAAGACTTGGCAGACGATGCACCATTCCCCCAATGAAAAGCAGGGGTGTCACTAGCACGTTAAGAGACCATACAATAAGTGTCAGGGGCCCGAGACTGTTCAACTGCCTCCCAGCACACATAAGGGGGATTACCAACAGACCCCTGGCAGTCTTCAAGCTGGCACTGGACAAGCACCTAAAGTCAGTTCCTGATCAGCCGGGCTGTGGCTCGTACGTTGGTTTGCGTGCAGCCAGCAGCAACAGCCTGGTTGATCAGGCGCTGATCCACCAGGAGGCCTGGTCACAGACCGGGCCGCGGGGGCGTTGACCCCCGAAACTCTCTCCAGGTAAACTCCAGGTAAACTCCTTAAACCAGTTCTATTCGCAGATGACGCCACTTATGTCTTCTCCCACCCAAACCCGGCTATACTTAGTAACACTAAACAGCGAGCTACATAAAATATCAAATAGGGTGACGACTAACAAACTTACTCTCAATATAGACAAAACCTACTTCATGTTTTTTTTTTGGAAACAGAGCATTAAATATCCAGCTAAACATATCGATAAATGGTTCACCCATTACAAGACACACTGAGGGCAAATTTCTAGGTCTCCACCTTGACGGTAATTTCATACCCACATCCAGTATATAACTAAAAAAGTTTCCAAAACAGTAGGCATCCTTTCCAAGATACGATACTATATACACCAAAGGGCACCTCCTTAGCTTATATCACTGTCAAATAAACCCTTACCTCACCTATGGTATT
Organism: Cherax quadricarinatus; assembly: GCF_038502225.1. NCBI lineage: Eukaryota > Metazoa > Arthropoda > Malacostraca > Decapoda > Parastacidae > Cherax > Cherax quadricarinatus. Next base: position 10,678,731 of record NC_091294.1, on the reverse strand, counting down.
TGTGCTTGGTGATCTGCCACACCCAATCACCTCAACCCAACAAAAGCGGCAGTGCGGATGATCATAAACTCCAGTGCCAGACAACACACCCCACCTCTCTTTAAAAAAACATGAACTTAATATACATATAATATACACACTTATTATTGTGCCTACTACATATACAGAACATTAAACTCCAATATCAACCCTCCGCTCAAACTTCTCTTCGACAGCTTCAACAGAACACACAGGCATAACAGGAGGCACAAAACATTTTTTGATATCCCTCGTGTCCGTTTAACACTTTGCAAAAATCCATTGCACATAAAGGGCCCGAAGATCTGGAACTCTTTGCCTGAAGCAGCATGAGGTCCCCTGCCCATAAAACAGTTTAGGACCATACTCAAAAATCATCTCCCCAACCAAATTCAAAGCAACTCCCCAAAATATTTTATTATCTCTTAACTGTTAAGCCATTATTACAAACATATAAATGTATGTTTGTATCACTAATTGCACTTCCTCATATTAATAATAAAATGTATGAACTTAATTGCGAACTTAAAAATGTATCATAAATTGTATTACCTTAAATTAATAATAGAGTGAAATACAGAATATTTGTATTCAACCACTGTAAAGTTATTATTAAGGGAGAGACCTAAACCCGTAGGATTTTGCAGCGCCTGTAAATCTTGGTGTAGATGTACCCTTTAACAAATCCACTATACCACAACTAAACAAGAAATGTAAAGCTAGGCTAAATGCTCTCAAAGCTGTTGCTGGCTACAATCCCAACTATGGTGCTAATGTGAGAATCGTGAGAATGATGTACATAGCCTATGTTAGGTCCTTAATTGATTATGCTGCTCCCATGTTGATATTAGCTAGAGAAAGTTCTCTCCGACCCTTGGAGTTAATGCAAAATGAAGCTCTCAGGATTATTCTTGGCTGTCCCAGATCTACAAAAGTTCTTAACATGAGGAAGGAGCTTGGTATTTCTAGTATCAGTGATAGGATTGTTGAAATTAACACTGTACTCGGTATTAGAATGTTGAGAAACGAACCAGACACTGTCACAGTGAATCTTACCAAGTGTCTAGAGGTAAATACACACAGATCTAAATGGATTGTGAAAACGTGCAATTGCATTAAGTTTTATAACCTGCATGAACTGTATCACTGTAGGCAACAAGAGCATTTCACCCCTCCATGGAAGATGTGTTCATGTAATATCACATACCTACAAGTCCCTCCCAAGAAGCTCATTGCTAGTAATCCCTTCCTTAAATCTCTTGTTAGAGCAACTGCTCAAGAAATTTCTCACCTAGCTGGTAGTAACAAGTTATCACAAGTTATATACACTGATGGATCTAAACAGGAGTCTTCTGGCAGGGCTGCATCTGCTCTTGTTGCCACCTCCCTAGTTAAGAACGATAATAAATTTGTTGAGTTAGGCATAAGAATTAACAACTAGGTGTCTACACTGCAAACTGAATTGTTTGCAATCCTAATGGCGCTAAAGCTAACCTATGACACTGAGCTTGACTCTATCATCATTACTGATTCTATGTCATCATTGAAGGCTCTTGGCTCATATAATGACTCCAACAACATGCTCATTGGGGAAGCCAGGCATAGATACTCAAAAATTAGGGACAAAGGAATTAATGTACAATTGCTATGGATCCCATCACACATTGGATTACTCCTTCATGATAAAGTTGATATGTTAGCCAAGAAGAGTATTCAGAAGGAGAATGTAGAATATAACTTTGGGGATACCTGTCAAATAGAGTATCCTCTGTCCTTTACCAAGGCTTCAGAAGTTATTCTAAAGAAATGTCTTTAGGTACACCGCAGGGAGGAGTTCTTAGTCCCATGCTATTTAATATTCTGATTAATGCTCTCCTAAATGCTCTACCTGCCTCACCTAAACATATAGCTATAAGCTATGCTGATGATATCATGATCCATACAACAGGGCATAAGAAGATGAATACCATTCTTAATGAAGTTCAAGCAATTTGTAATCGACTAGGCCTCATAATATCTTCCTCTAAAACTAAGATATTAACAAGCAAACGACATCCCCCACCCATCTATTTGCAGGGTGAAATCATTAGCTACGTTAAAACTTACAGATATCTTGGTGTAGATGTACCCTTTAACAAATCCACTCTACCACAACTAAACAAGAAACGTAAAGCTAGGCTAAATGCTCTCGAAGCTGTTGCTGGCTACAATCCCAACTGTGGTGCTAATATGAGAATCGTGAGAATGATGTACACAGCCTATGTTAGGTCCTTAATTGATTATGCTGCTCCCATGTTGATATTAGCTAGAGAAAGTTCTCTCCGACCCTTGGAGTTAATGCAAAATGAAGCTCTCAGGATTATTCTTGGCTGTCCCAGATCTACAAAAGTTCTTAACATGAGGAAGGAGCTTGGGATTTCTAGTATCAGTGATAGGATTGTTGAAATTAACACTGTACTCGGTATTAGAATGTTGAGAAACGAACCAGACACTGTCACAGTGAATCTTACCAAGTGTCTAGAGGTAAATACACACAGATCTAAATGGATTGTGAAAACGTGCAATTGCATTAAGTTTTATAACCTGCATGAACTGTATCACTGTAGGCAACAAGAGCATTTCACCCCTCCATGGAAGATGTGTTCATTTAATATCACATACCTACAAATCCCTCCCAAGAAGCTCATTGCTAGTAATCCCTTCCTTAAATCTCTTGTTAGAGCAACTGCTCAAGAAGAAATTTCTCACCTAGCTGGTAGTAACAAGTTATCACAAGTTATATACACTGATGGATCTAAACAGGAATCTTCTGGCAGGGCTGCATCTGCTCTTGTTGCCACCTCCCTAGTTAAGAACGATAATAAATTTGTTGAGTTAGGCATAAGAATTAACAACTGGGCGTCTACACTGCAAACTGAATTGTTTGCAATCCTAATGGCGCTAAAGCTAACCTATGACACTGAGCTTGACTCTATCATCATTACTGATTCTATGTCATCATTGAAGGCTCTTGGCTCATATAATGACTCCAACAACATGCTCATTGGGGAAGCCAGGTATAGATACTCAAAAATTAGGGACAAAGGAATTAATGTACAATTGCTATGGATCCCATCACACATTGGATTACTCCTTCATGATAAAGTTGATATGTTAGCCAAGAAGAGTATCCAGAAGGAGAATGTAGAATATAACTTTGGTATAACTGTGTCTAGCATTAGGAATAATATTAGGAGAGAAGTAAATAATGAAAATGATTGTTATAGGAATGCAGTTAGAAGCCTGAGTAGATCTATAACCCACTATGATAACATGAACGTAGATAAGTATGTTTATGGAGCAACTTGCAATGTGAACAGACTGACTGATGTTGTAGTGGCCAGGCTTAGGCTTGGTTACAAGTACTTCTGGCAGTTTGGGAGACACACAGATGATGATCAAACTAAATGTAAATTATGTGATCAGGCATATGGTCACTCTCTTGAACACTATGTGCTTAATTGCCCACTTATTGAGGAATACAGAGACAGACAGTATAATAACCTATGTGACATGTCAAGATATCTTATTAATGAAAATAAGATACCAGATATACTAAGCAAATTTCCTAAATTTGCTTGTAACAGATAAGTGAACTATAGATATGTAGATATAAATCCATATGTATTCCTGTTAACCCTTTGGGACCTAGTTCCTAGGCCTTTTGTGTATCCATATGCTCTCGCGCTACCGTCCACAGGATGGATATGGGGTGCACAATAAACTAGCCACTTCGGTGGCAAAATCTAAAAATCTCTGTGGGGATGGAGGGATGTGGAAGGTATTCAGGCTTAATTCAGGGAACTGGAGCACAGATCCAGTTTCCTAGATCAAGAGCCCCCACCAACGTCAAGGAACCTTCCTTGAGGGGAACCACTGTAAAAGAACTTAATTACAAACTTAAAAATGTAGGATTTCATCATAAATTATACTAACTCAAAGTAATAATAGAGTGAAATATTGACTATGTGTATTCTACCACTCTCCACCTGTCTAGACTTAAGTAGTCTATAAGTATTAGGTTAAGTCTGCCAGAAATACCACGGCATGATAGTGGCTTTCTTTGTTCCAATCATATTAAGATATGTAAACACACATTGTAACCTTAGGCTGGAATACTGTTGTGCACTAACTGCCCTCTTCAAGGCAGTGGAAATTGCTAACCTGGAGAGTGTACAAAGAACTTTCACGGTACACATAATTACGATAAGGCACCTAAATTACTGGGAACGGTTGAAGGCCATCGATCTGTATTCCCTGGAGCGCAGGCGAGAGAGATACATGATAATATACATTTGGAAAAACCTAGAGGGATTAGTACCAAACTTGCACACGAAAATCACTTCCTATGAAAGCAAAAGACTCGGCAGGAGATGCAACATTCCCCAATGAAAAGAAGGGGCGCCACGAGTACACTGAGAGACAACACAGTATGAGGGGCCCAAGACGGTTCAGCATACATAATGGGGATTACCAATAGACCCCTGGCTGTCTTCAAGAAGGCACTGGACAGACACTTAAAGTCAGTACCTGACCAACTGGGCTGTGGGTCATACGTCAGTTTGCGTGTGGCCAGCAGTATCAGCCTGGTTGATCAGACCCTGATCCACCACGAGACCTGGTCTCAGACCGAGCCGCGGGGGCGTTGACCCCCGAAACCCTCTCCAGGTTAACAAAAAAATAAATTTTTATTTGTTATTATTATAACTAATTAATTGTTGTTATTGTTATGTTGTCACACTATGCTTTTATTTACTTCTATTGTCATATTTTTTTAATTAATTTTATTCTGTGTATATCTTTAATAATGCATTTATACTCATATATGTAAAATACTTATTAACCTTTTAGTCGTGAGTTAGACATAACTTGGCCTAAAATGGTTCAGAAAACTGTAACTGATTTCATCAACAATATGAACAACACACTTCTCATACCAACAATAACTAAACCAACCAGGCTGACTGAGACAAGTACAACCATAATAGACCACATATGGACCAATATACTAGCCCCCCTTAAATCAGGGATAATCACAGACAGCACTACTGACCACTACCCAACCTTCCTCTTAACAAACAGACTCCATGACGAGGCCTCAATAAGGAATTTCACAGCAGACCTTGAGACTGTTGACTGGCCTACAGAATTCTCCAATGCCAATGGTATTGACGATTGGAAAGACATTTTTCTTAACAAATTACTTAGACTATACAACAAACATTGTCCTATAAAAACGAAACAGATCACGAATAAACGGCTTGGTTGCCCATGGCTAACCAGCAGCATTCTGAAATCCATTGATAAGAAACGCCAATATGAAAAGCAATATAGACAGGGCTTAATACACAAAGATATTCTTAAACAATATTCAACAGTTCTCACCAAATTAATAAAGAAAGCCAAACAGCCTATACAGATGTGACAGAGTGAACAGGAAAAAGGGGGGGGGGGGTTGGCCTGTACATTGCAGAGTCACTTGTTTGCACAGAACTGCTAAATGCCTCAAATGATGTAGTGGAAGTTTTAGCAGTAAAGGTCGAGAACCAAAACCTAGTCATTGTGGTAGTCTACAAGCCTCCGGATGCAACATCCCAGCAATTCCAGGAACAGCTGTTAAAAATTGACCACTGTCTGGAAAACCTTCCAGCTCCTGCACCCAACATCTTACTCCTGGGGGATTTCAACTTAAGGTACCTAAAATGGAGGAATATAGCAAATAATATTGTTGCAGTAATAACACCAGGAGGCAGCTCTGATGAAAACTCACACTCACGCGAGCTTTTAAATCTCTGCACAAAATTCAATTTAAACCAGCAAATAATAGAGCCTACTAGACTGGAGAATACACTAGACCTCATCTTCACTAACAATGATGATCTGATAAGAAATGTCACCATATCAAAAACAATATACTCAGATCACAACATAATTGAGGTTCAGTCATGTATGCGCGGAGCCCCAGACCGACATAATGAGATTAGTCACGAGGGAGCATTCACCAAATTCAACTTCAATAACAAAAACATAAAGTGGGACCAAGTAAACCAAGTCCTAACCGATATAAGCTGGGAAGATATACTAAGCAACACAGACCCCAACTTATGCCTAGAACAGATTAACTCGGTGGCACTCGATGTATGCACAAGGCTTATTCCTCTAAGAAAAAGGAGGAGTAGATGTAAAACAGAAAGAGACAGGCGCTCCCTTTACAGGCGACGGAAAAGAATAACAGAGCGGGTAAAAGAGGTCAATATATCTGAAATGCGTAGGGAGACACTGGTCAGAGAAATAGCAAGCATCGAACTTAAGCTAAAAGAATCCTTTAGGAGTCAGGAATCGCGGGAAGAACTAAAAGCCATAAATGAAATCGAAAGAAACCCAAAGTATTTCTTCTCCTATGCCAAATCAAAATCGAGAACAACGTCCAGTATTGGGCCCCTACTTAAACAAGATGGGTCCTACACAGATGACAGCAAGGAAATGAGTGAGCTACTCAAGTCCCAATATGACTCAGTTTTTAGCAAGCCGCTAACCAGACTGAGAGTCGAAGATCAAAATGAATTTTTTATGAGATTGCCACAAAATTTGATTAACACAAGCCTATCCGATGTTATCCTGACGCCAAATGACTTCGAACAGGCGATAAATGACATGCCCATGCACTCTGCCCCAGGGCCAGACTCATGGAACTCTGTGTTCATCAAGAACTGCAAGAAGCCCCTATCACGAGCCTTTTCCATCCTATGGAGAGGGAGCATGGACACGGGGGTCGTCCCACAGTTACTAAAAACAACAGACATAGCCCCACTCCACAAAGGGGGCAGTAAAGCAACAGCAAAGAACTACAGACCAATAGCACTAACATCCCATATCATAAAAATCTTTGAAAGGGTCCTAAGAAGCAAGATCACCACCCATCTAGAAACCCATCAGTTACACAACCCAGGGCAACATGGGTTTAGAACAGGTCGCTCCTGTCTGTCTCAACTATTGGATCACTACGACAAGGTCCTAAATGCACTAGAAGACAAAAAGAATGCAGATGTAATATATACAGACTTTGCAAAAGCCTTCGACAAGTGTGACCATGGCGTAATAGCGCACAAAATGCGTGCTAAAGGAATAACAGGAAAAGTCGGTCGATGGATCTATAATTTCCTCACTAACAGAACACAGAGAGTAGTCGTCAACAGAGTAAAGTCCGAGGCAGCTACGGTGAAAAGCTCTGTTCCACAAGGCACAGTACTCGCTCCCATCTTGTTCCTCATCCTCATATCCGACATAGACAAGGATGTCAGCCACAGCACCGTGTCTTCCTTTGCAGATGACACCCGAATCTGCATGACAGTGTCTTCCATTGCAGACACTGCAAAGCTCCAGGCGGACATCAACCAAATCTTTCAGTGGGCTGCAGAAAACAATATGAAGTTCAACGATGAGAAATTTCAATTACTCAGATATTGTAAACATGAGGAAATTAAATCTTCATCAGAGTACAAAACAAATTCTGGCCACAAAATAGAGCGAAACACCAACGTCAAAGACCTGGGAGTGATCATGTCGGAGGATCTCACCTTCAAGGACCATAACATTGTATCAATCGCATCTGCTAGAAAAATGACAGGATGGATAATGAGAACCTTCAAAACTAGGGAGGCCAAGCCCATGATGACACTCTTCAGGTCACTTGTTCTATCTAGGCTGGAATATTGCTGCACACTAACAGCACCTTTCAAGGCAGGTGAAATTGCCGACCTAGAAAATGTACAGAGAACTTTCACGGCGCGCATAACGGAGATAAAACACCTCAATTATTGGGAGTGCTTGAGGTTCCTAAACCTGTATTCCCTGGAACGCAGGAGGGAGAGATACATGATTATATACACCTGGAAAATCCTAGAGGGACTAGTACCGAACTTGCACACGAAAATCACTCACTACGAAAGCAAAAGACTTGGCAGACGATGCACCATCCCCCCAATGAAAAGCAGGGGTGTCACTAGCACGTTAAGAGACCATACAATAAGTGTCAGGGGCCCGAGACTGTTCAACTGCCTCCCAGCACACATAAGGGGGATTACCAACAGACCCCTGGCAGTCTTCAAGCTGGCACTGGACAAGCACCTAAAGTCAGTTCCGGATCAGCCGGGCTGTGGCTCGTACGTTGGTTTGCGTGCAGCCAGCAGCAACAGCCTGGTTGATCAGGCTCTGATCCACCAGGAGGCCTGGTCACAGACCGGGCCGCGGGGGCATTGACCCCCGGAACTCTCTCCAGGTAAACTCCAGGCAAACTGTACTACTCCAGCACATTCACTGACACAAGAGGAGATATAAAAAAGACCTGGAAAACACTTTCCCAGATTCTGGGGACCCACAAACTGAAAAAAACAATAATATTGTTCTAACTAAACCTCATGAAACACCACTGCATCCCACTGATACAGCTAACAAGATAAACGACTTCTTCACAAACATAGGATCTAATCTCGCCAGTAAAATCCCACGTACCAATGCCCGTGCCGGGGACTACCTAGATGGGAATTTCCAAAATTCCTTCTACTGGGAGCGCTTGAGGTTTCTAAACCTGTATTCCCTGGAACACAGGTGGGAAAGATACATGATTATATACACTTGGAAAATCCTAGAGGGACTAGTACCGAACTTGCACACGAAAATCACTCACTACGAAAGCAAAAGACTTGGCAGACGATGCAACATCCCCCCAATGAAAAGCAGGGGTGTCACTAGCACGTTAAGAGACCATACAATAAGTGTCAGGGGCCCGAGACTGTTCAACTGCCTCCCAGCATACATAAGGGGGATTACCAACAGACCCCTGGCAGTCTTCAAGCTGGCACTGGACAAGCACCTAAAGTCGGTTCCTGACCAGCCGGGCTGCGGCTCGTACGTTGGTTTGCGTGCAGCCAGCAGTAACAGCCTGGTTGATCAGGCTCTGATCCACCAGGAGGCCTGGTCACAGACTGGGCCGCGGGGGCGTTGACCCCCGGAACTCTCTCCAGGTAAACTCCAGGTATCTTGTACCAACTGAGCCCACGGAAGTCACTGCGATCATAAAGTCACTTAAAAATAACTCTGGGAATCTGTCTCACGTCCCACCATTATTGTACAAGCGAGCGGCCCATGTCCTTTCACATGCTATTACATTACTTTTTAACAAGTCACTAGAAACTAGCACTTTCCCGACACTACTCAAGACAGCAAGGGTTACACTAATACATAAAGGTGGTGGCCCTACAGACGTAAACAACTATAGGCCAATATCAAACTTACCATTGCTATCCAAAATCTTCGAGAAACTCTTGCACAGGAGACTATATTCATTTATAACGTAACAAAACATACTCAACCCCTGCCAATTTGGATTCAGGAAAAATTAAAGCACTAATGATACAATTATAAAAATGCTAGACCTACTTTACACAGCATTGGAAAATAAGGAATATCTTATAGGAATTTTTATTGACCTAAGAAAAGCGTTTGACACAGTAGACCACGACATCCTACTCCACAAACTTGACCAGTATGGTATAAGAGGCCATGCGCTTGCTTATTTTAAATCCTACCTCATCAATACGGCCTCATCAATACGGCCACTTGATACTGGAGTTCCGCAGGGAAGTGTCCTTGGACCCCTGCTCTTCCTCATTTACATCAATGATCTTCCAAACATATCCCAACACCTGAAACCCATTCTCTTTGCTGACGACACGACTTATGTCATCTTTCACCCTAATCTTGCCACCCTCAACACCACTGTTAACGAGGAGCTGCTCAAAATATCGACTTGGATGACAGCCAATAAACTTACACTTAACACTGGCAAAACCTACTATATTATGTCTGGTAGCAGAGCAGGTGCTGCGCAACTTAACATTAAGATCGACAACACTCTAATTGCCAGACATAATGAGGGCAAATTCCTTGGCCTATACCTCGACAATAACCTAAATTTCAGCACCCATATCCAACACATAACAAAAAAAGTATCCAAAACGGTGGGGATCCTCTCCAAGATACGATACTATGTGCCGCAAACTGCCCTTCTCACACTATACCATTCACTTATATATCCATACCTCACCTATGCTATCTGTGCTTGGGGTTTAACTGCAGCAACACACCTAAAGACAATAATAACCCAACAAAAAGCTGCAGTAAGAATAATCACTAAATCCCATCCCTGGCAACACCCCCTTCCCCACTCTTCATAGATCTAAACTTACTCCCTGTTCAGAACATCCACACTTACTACTGTGCAATCTATATCTAGAGGACCTTAAATTCCAATATCAACCTTGACCTAAAACGCTTTCTTGATAGTTGTGACTGGATCCACAGGCATAACACCAGACACAAACATCTCTATGACATTCCCCGTGTTCGACTAAACCTTTACAAAAATTCAATGTATTTCAAAGGACCTAAAATCTGGAACACCCTACCTGAAAACTCTAGAACTGCAGACACATTCATCACTTTCAAAACTACAGTTAGAAAACATCTTATCTCCCTGATCCACCCCGACAACTAACTACATGATAACCACCTGGTGGTTCACAATTACACTCACTCACCCACTGACTATAAACCCAGAAATACTACTCTTAATCTTAAAATAATAAATCCTAACTAGTCATAAGTTTGCATATGATACTCCAATATAGATACTTTGTATTGTGCCAAAACAAAAGTATTCACATTGCTAAACTCACAAATTATGATGTAGTCACTTAGCCTTAATACCATAATCTGTAAGGATTTAATGTTAAGAATTAATCTAAGTCTGCTCGAAATGCCTAGCCATGCTAGGTGTCCTAGTGGCCCCGTCTGCAATTAGTATTTTATAACATGTAAACCACACAATACCCAAAACCAGTAAACCCCACATTGTAACCCTTATAGAGAATAAACTTGAACTGAATTAAATTGAATAATATATTAACCATCATTACTGTACAAGCAACGAACTACCTGAAGATAAAGAATCTGAACTGATATGAATTATATGAGTATCTTTATCTGAGGACGTATCGCTAACCATTACCTTTAAGCACTTCACTTAGATAAGATAAGATAAGATGATATGCAGAGACAATGGAAGATAAGGTAATCAGTCCCTAGGCCTTGCAAAACTATGCACAGAAAACACTGGAAGAGGAGGTAGTCAGTCCCTCAACCTACTGAATTATACACATAAGACATTCTTGTAAGCAAGTAAATTTATTTAGCTACAGGTACACATAAATACAGTTACACAAATTATCATATATATTAATATGTATAAATTACCCAGGATAAATACCAAAACATCGAAGTGGCTCATTTCCATTTGTAATGATAGTAACAACCCCGTCACCAGGGTACAACAACCCCGTCACCAGGGTACAACAACCCCGTCACCAGGGTACAACAACCCCGTCACCAGGGTACAACAACCCCGTCACCAGGGTACAACAACCCCGTCACCAGGGTACAACCCCGTCACCAGGGTACAACAACCCCGTCACCAGGGTACAACAACCCCGTCACCAGGGTACAACAACCCCGTCACCAGGGTACAACAACCCCGTCACCAGGGTACAACAACCCCGTCACCAGGGTACAACAACCCCGTCACCAGGGTACAACAACCCCGTCACCAGGGTACAACAACCCCGTCACCAGGGTACAACAACCCCGTCACCAGGGTACAACAACCCCGTCACCAGGGTACAACAACCCCGTCACCAGGGTACAACAACCCCGTCACCAGGGTACAACAACCCCGTCACCAGGGTACAACAACCCCGTCACCAGGGTAAAACAACCCCGTCACCAGGGTACAACAACCCCGTCACCAGGGTACAACAACCCCGTCACCAGGGTACAACCCCGTCACCAGGGTACAAAAACCCCGTCACCAGGGTACAACAACCCCGTCACCAGGGTACAACAACCCCGTCACCAGGGCACAAGAAGCCCGTCACCAGGGTACAAGAAGCCCGTCACGAGGGTACAAGAAGCCCGTCACCAGGGTACAAGAAGCCCGTCACCAGAGTACAAGAAGCCCGTCACGAGGGTACAAGAAGCCCGTCACGAGGGTACAAGAAGCCAGTCACGAGGGTACAAGAAGCCTGTCACCAGGGTGCAAGAACCCTATTCACCAGGGTACAAGAAGCCTGTCACCAGGGTACAAGAAATCTGTCATCAGGGTACAAGAACCTCATCACCAGGGAACAAGAAGCCTGTCACTAGGAAACAAGAAGCCTGTCACAAGGGTACAAGAAGCCTGTCACCGGGGTACAAGAAGCCTGTCACCAGGGAAAAAGAAGCCTGTCACCAGGGTACAAGAAGTCTGTCACCAGGGTACAAGAAGAGATAAGATAAGATTTCGTTCGGATTTTTAACCCCGGAGGGTTAGCCACCCAGGATAACCCAAGAAAGTCAGTGCGTCAGCGAGGACTGTCTAACTTATTTCCATTGGGGTCCTCAATCTTGTCCCTCACGATGCGACCCACACCCAGGTACCTATTTGCTGCTAGGTGAACAGGACAATAGTGTAAGGAAACGTGTCGAAATGTTTCCACCCGCCGGGAATCGAACCCGGGCCCTCCGCGTGTGAAGCGGGAGCTTTAGCCACCAGGCCACCGGGCCTGTAACTACGGTACAAGAAGCCTGTCACCAGGGTACAAGAAGTCTGCCACCAAAGTACAAGAAGCTCATCACCAGGGAACAAGAAGCCTGTCACAAGGGTACAAGAAGCCTATCACCAGGGTACAAGAAGCCCGTCACCAGGGTACAAGAAGCCTGTCACCAGGGTACAAGAAGTCTGCCACCAAAGTACAAGAAGCTCATCACCAGGGAACAAGAAGTCTGTCACCAGGGTACAAGAAGCCTGTCACCGAAGTACAAGAAGCTCATCACAAGGGAACAAGAAGCCTGTCACAAGGGTACAAGAAGCCAGTCACCAGGGTACAAGAAGCCTGTCACAAGGGTACAAGAAGCCTGTCACCAGGGTAAAAGAAGCCTGTCACCAGGGTACAAGAAGTCTGCCACCAAAGTACAAGAAGCTCATCACCAGGGAACAAGAGGCCTGTCACCAGGGTACAAGAAGCCTGTCACCAGGGCACAAGAAGCCTGTCATCAGGGTACAAGAAGCCTGTCACCAAAGTACAAGAAGCTCATCACCAGGGAACAAGAAGCCTGTCACCAGGGTAAAAGAAGCCTGTCACCAGGGAACAAGAAGCCTGTCACCAGGGTACAAGAAGTCTGACACCAGGGTACAAGAAGCCTATCACCAGGGTAAAGGAAGCCTGTCACCAGGATACAAGAAGCCTGTCACCAGGGTACAAGAAGTCTGACACCAGGGTACAAGAAGCCTATCACCAGGGTAAAGGAAGCCTGTCACCAGGGTACAAGAAGTCTGTCACCAGGGTACAAGAAGCCTGTCACTAGAGTAAAAGAAGCCTGTCACAAGGGTACAAGAAGCCTGTCACCAGGGTAAAAGAAGCCTGTCACCAGGGTAAAAGAAGCCTGTCACCAGGGTACAAGAAGCCTGTCACCAGGGTACAAGAAGCCTGTCACCAGGGTAAAAGAAGCCTGTCACCAGGGTACAAGAAGTCTGTCACCAGGGTACAAGAAGCCTGTCATTAGGGTACAAGAAGCCTGTCACCAGGGTACAAGAAGCCTGTCACCAGGGTAAAAGAAGCCTGTCACCAGGGTACAAGAAGTCTGTCACCAGCATGCAAGAAGCCTGTCACCAGGGTACAAGAAGCCTGTCACCAGGGCACAAGAAGCCTGTCACCAGGGTACAAGAAGCCTGTCACCAGGGTACAAGAAGTCTGTCACCAGGGTACAAGAAGCCTGTCACCAGGGTAAAGGAAGCCTGTCACCAGGGTACAAGAAGCCTATCACCAGGGTAAAGGAAGCCTGTCACCAGGGTACAAAAAGTCTGTCACCAGGGTACAAGAAGCCTGTCACTAGAGTAAAAGAAGCCTGTCACCAGGGTACAAGAAGCCTGTCACCAGGGTAAAAGAAGCCTGTCACGAGGGTAAAAGAAGCCTGTCACCAGGGTACAAGAAGCCTGTCACCAGGGTACAAGAAGCCTGTCACCAGGGTAAAAGAAGCCTGTCACCAGGGTACAAGAAGTCTGTCACCAGGGTACAAGAAGCCTGTCATTAGGGTACAAGAAGCCTGTCACCAGGGTACAAGAAGCCTGTCACCAGGGTAAAAGAAGCCTGTCACCAGGGTACAAGAAGTCTGTCACCAGCATGCAAGAAGCCTGTCACCAGGGTACAAGAAGCCTGTCACCAGGGCACAAGAAGCCTGTCACCAGGGTACAAGAAGCCTGTCACCAGGGTACAAGAAGTCTGTCATTAGGGTACAAGAAGCCTGTCACCAGGGTAAAGGAAGCCTGTCACCAGGGTACAAGAAGCCTGTCACCAGGGTAAAAGAAGCCTGTCACCAGGGTACAAGAAATCTGTCACCAGGGTACAAGAAGCCTGTCACCAGAGTACAAGAAGCCTGTCACCAGGGTACAAGAAGCCTGTCACCAGGGTAAAAGAAGCCTGTCAGCAGGGTAAAAAGAAGTCTGTCACCAGGGTACAAGAAGCCTGTCACTAGGGTACAAGAAGCCTGTCACAAGGGTACAAGAAGTCTGTCACCAGGGTACAAGAAGCCTGTCACCAGGGTAAAAGAAGCCTGTCACCAGGGAACAAGAAGCCTGTCACCAGGGTACAAGAAGCCTGTCACCAGGGTGCAAGAAGCCTGTCACCAGAGTACAAGAAGCCTGTCACCAGGGTAAAAGAAGCCTGTCACCAGGGTACAAGAAGTCTGTCACCAGGGTACAAGAAGCCTGTCACCAGGGTACAAGAAGCCTGTCACCAGGGTACAAGAAGCCTATCACCAGGGTAAAAGAAGCCTGTCACCAGGGTACAAGAAGTCTGTCACCAGGGTACAAGAAGCCTGTCACCAGGGTAAAAGAAGCCTGTCACCAGGGTAAAAGAAGCCTGTCACCAGTGTACAAGAAGCCTGTCACCAGGGTACAAGAAGTCTGCCACCAAAGTACAAGAAGCTCATCACCAGGAAACAAGAAGCCTGTCACCAGGGAACAAGAAGCCTGTCACCAGGTTACAAGAAGCCTGCTACCAAAGTACAAGAAGCTCATCACCAGGAAACAAGAAGCCTGTCACCAGGGAACAAGAAGCCTGTTTACCTGGAGTTTACCTGGAGAGAGTTCCGGGGGTCAACGCCCCCGCGGCCCGGTCTGAGACCAGGCCTCCTGGTGGATCAGAGCCTGATCAACCAGGCTGTTGCTGCTGGCTGCACGCAAACCAACATACGAGCCACAGCCCGGCTGATCCGGAACTGACTTTAGGTGCTTGTCCAGTGTCAGCTTGAAGACTGCCAGGGGTCTGTTGGTAATCCCCCTTATGTGTGCTGGGAGGCAGTTGAACAGTCTCGGGCCCCTGACACTTATTGTATGGTCTCTTAACGTGCTAGTGACACCCCTGCTTTTCATTGGGGGGATGGTGCATCGTCTGCCAAGTCTTTTGCTTTCGTAGTGGGTGATTTTCGTGTGCAAGTTCGGTACTAGTCCCTCTAGGATTTTCCAGGTGTATATAATCATGTATCTCTCCCTCCTGCGTTCCAGGGAATACAGGTTTAGGAACCTCAAGCGCTCCCAATAATTGAGGTGTTTTATCTCCGTTATGCGCGCCGTGAAAGTTCTCTGTACATTTTCTAGGTCGGCAATTTCACCTGCCTTGAAAGGTGCTGTTAGTGTGCAGCAATATTCCAGCCTAGATAGAACAAGTGACCTGAAGAGTGTCATCATGGGCTTGGCCTCCCTAGTTTTGAAGGTTCTCATTATCCATCCTGTCATTTTTCTAGCAGATGCGATTGATACAATGTTATGGTCCTTGAAGGTGAGATCCTCCGACATGATCACTCCCAGGTCTTTGACGTTGGTGTTTCGCTCTATTTTGTGGCCAGAATTTGTTTTGTACTCTGATGAAGATTTAATTTCCTCATGTTTACCATATCTGAGTAATTGAAATTTCTCATCGTTGAACTTCATATTGTTTTCTGCAGCCCACTGAAAGATTTGGTTGATGTCTGCCTGGAGCTTTGCAGTGTCTGCAATGGAAGACACTGTCATGCAGATTCGGGTGTCATCTGCAAAGGAAGACACGGTGCTGTGGCTGACATCCTTGTCTATGTCGGATATAAGGATGAGGAACAAGATGGGAGCGAGTACTGTGCCTTGTGGAACAGAGCTTTTCACCGTAGCTGCCTCGGACTTTACTCTGTTGACGACTACTCTCTGTGTTCTGTTAGTGAGGAAATTATAGATCCATCGACCGACTTTTCCTGTTATTCCTTTAGCACGCATTTTGTGCGCTATTACGCCATGGTCACACTTGTCGAAGGCTTTTGCAAAGTCTGTATATATTACATCTGCATTCTTTTTGTCTTCTAGTGCATTTAGGACCTTGTCGTAGTGGTCCAATAGTTGAGACAGACAGGAGCGACCTGTTCTAAACCCATGTTGCCCTGGGTTGTGTAACTGATGGGTTTCTAGATGCGTGGTGATCTTGCTTCTTAGGACCCTTTCAAAGATTTTTATGATATGGGATGTTAGTGCTATTGGTCTGTAGTTCTTTGCTGTTGCTTTACTGCCCCCTTTGTGGAGTGGGGCTATGTCTGTTGTTTTTAGTAACTGTGGGACGACCCCCGTGTCCATGCTCCCTCTCCATAGGATGGAAAAGGCTCGTGATAGGGGCTTCTTGCAGTTCTTGATGAACACAGAGTTCCATGAGTCTGGCCCTGGGGCAGAGTGCATGGGCATGTCATTTATCGCCTGTTCGAAGTCATTTGGCGTCAGGATAACATCGGATAGGCTTGTGTTAATCAAATTTTGTGGCTCTCTCATAAAAAATTCATTTTGATCTTCGACTCTCAGTCTGGTTAGCGGCTTGCTAAAAACTGTCACCAGGGTACAAGAAGCCTGTCACCAGGGTACAAGAAGCCTGTCACCAAAGTACAAGAAGCTCATCACCAGGGAACAAGAAGCCTGTCACCAGGGTAAAAGAAGCCTGTCACCAGGGTACAAGAAGCCTGTCACCAGGGTACAAGAAGTCTGGCACCAAATTCAAATTCAAATTCAAAGTTTATTCTCTATAAAGATTACAATGTTGAATTTACAGAATTTGGTTGTTGTGTGGTTTACATGTAGTTAAATAATGATTACAGAGTGTACCACTAGAACGCCTAGCATGGCTAGGTATTACAGAGTGTACCACTAGAACGCCTAGCATGGCTAGGCATTTCGGGCAGACTTAGTTTAATTCTTTATTTTAAAATATTACAAATTATGAGGTAAGTTGGTATTATGGCTAGGGTACAAGAAGCCTATCAGCAGGGTAAAGGAAGCCTGTCGCCAGGGTACAAGAAGCCTGTCACCAGGGTAAAGGAAGCCTGTCACCAGGGTACAAGAAGCCTATCACCAGGGTAAAGGATGCCTGTCACCAGGGCACAAGAAGTCTGTCACCAGGGTACAAGAAGCCTGTCACTAGAGTAAAAGAAGCCTGTCACCAGGGTACAAGAAGCCTGTCACCAGGGTAAAAGAAGCCTGTCACCAGGGTAAAAGAAGCCTGTCACCAGGGTACAAGAAACTACAGACCAATAGCACTAACATCCCATATCATAAAAATCTTTGAAAGGGTCCTAAGAAGCAAGATCACCACCCATCTAGAAACCCATCAGTTACACAACCCAGGGCAACATGGGTTTAGAACAGGTCGCTCTTGTCTGTCTCAACTATTGGATCACTACGACAAGGTCCTAAATGCACTAGAAGACAAAAAGAATGCAGATGTAATATATACAGACTTTGCAAAAGCCTTCGACAAGTGTGACCATGGCGTAATAGCGCACAAAATGCGTGCTAAAGGAATAACAGGAAAAGTCGGTCGATGGATCTATAATTTCCTCACTAACAGAACACAGAGAGTAGTCGTCAACAGAGTAAAGTCCGAGGCAGCTACGGTGAAAAGCTCTGTTCCACAAGGCACAGTACTCGCTCCCATCTTGTTCCTCATCCTCATATCCGACATAGACAAGGATGTCAGCCACAGCACCGTGTCTTCCTTTGCAGATGACACCCGAATCTGCATGACAGTGTCTTCCATTGCAGACACTGCAAAGCTCCAGGCGGACATCAACCAAATCTTTCAGTGGGCTGCAGAAAACAATATGAAGTTCAACGATGAGAAATTTCAATTACTCAGATATGGTAAACATGAGGAAATTAAATCTTCATCAGAGTACAAAACAAATTCTGGCCACAAAATAGAGCGAAACACCAACGTCAAAGACCTGGGAGTGATCATGTCGGAGGATCTCACCTTCAAGGACCATAACATTGTATCAATCGCATCTGCTAGAAAAATGACAGGATGGATAATGAGAACCTTCAAAACTAGGGAGGCCAAGCCCATGATGACACTCTTCAGGTCACTTGTTCTATCTAGGCTGGAATATTGCTGCACACTAACAGCTCCTTTCAAGGCAGGTGAAATTGCCGACCTAGAAAATGTACAGAGAACTTTCACGGCGCGCATAACGGAGATAAAACACCTCAATTATTGGGAGCGCTTGAGGTTCCTAAACCTGTATTCCCTGGAACGCAGGAGGGAGAGATACATGATTATATACATCTGGAAAATCCTAGAGGGACTAGTACCGAACTTGCACACGAGAATCACTCACTACGAAAGCAAAAGACTTGGCAGACGATGCACCATCCCCCCAATGAAAAGCAGGGGTGTCACTAGCACGTTAAGAGACCATACAATAAGTGTCAGGGGCCCGAGACTGTTCAACTGCCTCCCAGCACACATAAGGGGGATTACCAACAGACCCCTGGCAGTCTTCAAGCTGGCACTGGACAAGCACCTAAAGTCAGTTCCGGATCAGCCGGGCTGTGGCTCGTACGTTGGTTTGCGTGCAGCCAGCAGCAACAGCCTGGTTGATCAGGCTCTGATCCACCAGGAGGCCTGGTCACAGACCGGGCCGCGGGGGCGTTGACCCCCGGAACTCTCTCCAGGTAAACTCCAGGTAAGCCTGTCACCAGGGTACAAGAAGCCTGTCACCAGGGTAAAAGAAGCCTGTCACCAGGGTACAAGAAGTCTGTCACCAGGGTACAAGAAGCCTGTCATTAGGGTACAAGAAGCCTGTCACCAGGGTACAAGAAGCCTGTCACCAGGGTAAAAGAAGCCTGTCACCAGGGTACAAGAAGTTTGTCACCAGCATACAAGAAGCCTGTCACCAGGGTACAAGAAGCCTGTCACCAGGGTACAAGAAGCCTGTCACCAGGGTACAAGAAGCCTGTCACCAGGGAACAAGAAGTCCGTCACCAGGGTACAAGAAGCCTGTCACCAGGGTAAAGGAAGCCTGTCACCAGGGTACAAGAAGCCTGTCACCAGGGTAAAAGAAGCCTGTCACCAGGGTACAAGAAATCTGTCACCAGGGTACAAGAAGCCTGTCACCAGAGTACAAGAAGCCTGTCACCAGGGTACAAGA
Source organism: Cherax quadricarinatus (assembly GCF_038502225.1). Lineage (NCBI taxonomy): Eukaryota > Metazoa > Arthropoda > Malacostraca > Decapoda > Parastacidae > Cherax > Cherax quadricarinatus. Next base: position 10,659,087 of record NC_091294.1, on the reverse strand, counting down.
AGCCTGTCACCAGGGTAAAAGAAGCCTGTCAGCAGGGTAAAAAGAAGTCTGTCACCAGGGTACAAGAAGCCTGTCACTAGGGTACAAGAAGCCTGTCACAAGGGTACAAGAAGTCTGTCACCAGGGTACAAGAAGCCTGTCACCAGGGTAAAAGAAGCCTGTCACAAAAGTACAAGAAGCCTGTCAACAGGGTACAAGAAGCCTGTCACTAGAGTAAAAGAAGCCTGTCACCAGGGAACAAGAAGCCTGTCACCAGGGTACAAGAAGCCTGTCACCAGGGTGCAAGAAGCCTGTCACCAGAGTACAAGAAGCCTGTCACCAGGGTAAAAGAAGCCTGTCACCAGGGTACAAGAAGTCTGTCACCAGGGTACAAGAAGCCTGTCACCAGGGTACAAGAAGCCTGTCACCAGGGTACAAGAAGCCTATCACCAGGGTAAAAGAAGCCTGTCACCAGGGTACAAGAAGTCTGTCACCAGGGTACAAGAAGCCTGTCACCAGGGTAAAAGAAGCCTGTCACCAGGGTAAAAGAAGCCTGTTTACCTGGAGAGACCTGGAGAGAGCTTCGGGGGTCAACGCCCCCGCGGCCCGGTCTGTGACCAGGCCTCCTGGTGGATCAGCGCCTGATCAACCAGGCTGTTGCTGCTGGCTGCACGCAAACCAACGTACGAGCCACAGTCCGGCTGATCAGGAACTGACTTTAGGTGCTTGTCCAGTGCCAGCTTGAAGACTGCCAGGGGTCTGTTGGTAATCCCCCTTATGTGTGCTGGGAGGCAGTTGAACAGTCTCGGGCCCCTGACACTTATTGTATGGTCTCTTAACGTGCTAGTGACACCCCTGCTTTTCATTGGGGGGATGGTGCATCGTCTGCCAAGTCTTTTGCTTTCGTAGTGAGTGATTTTCGTGTGCAAGTTCGGTACTAGTCCCTCTAGGATTTTCCAGGTGTATATAATCATGTATCTCTCCCTCCTGCGTTCCAGGGAATACAGGTTTAGAAACCTCAAGTGCTCCCAGTAATTGAGGTGTTTTATCTCCGTTATGCGCGCCGTGAAAGTTCTCTGTACATTTTCTAGGTCGGCAATTTCACCTGCCTTGAAAGGTGCTGTTAGAGTGCAGCAATATTCCAGCCTAGATAGAACAAGTGACCTGAAGAGTGTCATCATGGGCTTGGCCTCCCTAGTTTTGAAGGTTCTCATTATCCATCCTGTCATTTTTCTAGCAGATGCGATTGATACAATGTTATGGTCCTTGAAGGTGAAATCCTCCGACATAATCACTCCCAGGTCTTTGACGTTGGTGTTTCGCTCTATTTTGTGGCCAGAATTTGTTTTGTACTCTGATGAAGATTTAATTTCCTCATGTTTACCGTATCTGAGTAATTGAAATTTCTCATCGTTGAACTTCATATTGTTTTCTGCAGCCCACTGAAAGATTTGGTTGATGTCCGCCTGGAGCCTTGCAGTGTCTGCAGTGGAAGACACTGTCATGCAGATTCGGGTGTCATCTGCAAAGGAAGACACGGTGCTGTGGCTGACATCCTTGTCTATGTCGGATATGAGGATGAGGAACAAGATGGGAGCTAGTACTGTGCCTTGTGGAACAGAGCTTTTCACCGTAGCTGCCTCGGACTTTACTCTGTTGACGACTACTCTCTGTGTTCTGTTAGTGAGGAAATTATAGATCCATCGACCGACTTTTCCTGTTATTCCTTTAGCGCGCATTTTGTGCGCTATTACGCCATGGTCACACTTGTCGAAGGCTTTTGCAAAGTCTGTATATATTACATCTGCATTCTTTTTGTCTTCTAGTGCATTTAGGACCTTGTCGTAGTGATCCAGTAGTTGAGACAGACAGGAGCGACCTGTTCTAAACCCATGTTGCCCTGGGTTGTGTAACTGATGGGTTTCTAGATGGGTGGTGATCTTGCTTCTTAGGACCCTTTCAAAGATTTTTATGATATGGGTTGTTAGTGCTATTGGTCTGTAGTTCTTTGCTGTTGCTTTACTGCCCCCTTTGTGGAGTGGGGCTATGTCTGTTGTTTTAATAACTGAGGGACGACCCCCGTGTCCATGCTCAATCTCCATAGGATGGAAAAGGCTCGTGATAGGGGCTTCTTGCAGTTCTTGATGAATGCAGAGTTCCATGAGTCTGGCCCTGGGGCAGAGTGCATGGGCATGTCATTTATCGCCTGTTCGAAGTCATTTGGCGTCAGGATAACATCGGATAGGCTTGTGTTAATCAAATTTTGTGGCTCTCTCATAAAAAAATCATTTTGATCTTCGACTCTCAGTCTGGTTAGCGGCTTGCTAAAAACTGAGTCATATTGGGACTTGAGTAGCTCACTCATTTCCTTGCTGTCATCTGTGTAGGACCCATCTTGTTTAAGTAGGGGCCCAATACTGGACGTTGTTCTCGATTTTGATTTGGCATAGGAGAAAAAATACTTTGGGTTTCTTTCGATTTCATTTATGGCTTTTAGTTCTTCCCGCGATTCCTGGCTCCTTAAGGATTCTTTTAGCTTAAGTTCGATGCTTGCTATTTCTCTGACCAGTGTCTCCCTGCGCATTTCAGATATATTGACCTCTTTTAGCCGCTCTGTTATTCTTTTCCGTCGCCTGTAAAGGGAGCGCCTGTCTCTTTCTATTTTACATCTACTCCTCCTTTTTCTTAGAGGAATAAGCCTTGTGCATACATCGAGTGCCACCGAGTTAATCTGTTCTAGGCATAAGTTTGGGTCTGCGTTGCTTAGTATATCTTCCCAGCTTATATCGGTTAGGACTTGGTTTACTTGGTCCCACTTTATGTTTTTGTTATTGAAGTTGAATTTGGTGAATGCTCCCTCGTGACTAGTCTCATTTTGTCGGTCTGGGGCTCCACGCATACATGTCTGAACCTCAATTATGTTGTGATCTGAGTATATTGTTTTTGATATGGTGACATTTCTTATCAGATCATCATTGTTAGTGAATATGAGGTCTAGTGTATTCTCCAGTCTAGTAGGCTCTATTATTTGCTGGTTTAAATTGAATTTTGTGCAGAGATTTAAAAGCTCGTGTGAGTGTGAGTTTTCATCAGAGCTGCCTCCTGGTGTTATTACTGCAACAATATTATTTGCTATATTCCTCCATTTTAGGTGCCTTAAGTTGAAATCCCCCAGGAGCAAGATGTTGGGTGCAGGAGCTGGAAGATTTTCCAGACAGTGGTCAATTTTTAGCAGCTGTTCCTGGAATTGCTGGGATGTTGCATCCGGAGGCTTGTAGACTACCACAATGACTAGGTTTTGGTTCTCGACCTTTACTGCTAAAACTTCCACTACGTCATTTGAGGCATTAAGCAGTTCTGTGCAAACAAGTGACTCTGCAATGTACAGGCCAACAACCCCCTTTTGCCTGTTCACTCTGTCACATCTGTATAGGTTGTAACCTGGGATCCATATTTCGTTGTCCAAGTGATCCTTTATGTGGGTCTCAGTGAAAGCCGCGAACATTGCGAACATTGCGAACACCAGTGTACAAGAAGCCTGTCACCAGGGTACAAGAAGTCTGCCACCAAAGTACAAGAAGCTCATCACCAGGGAACAAGAAGCCTGTCACCAGGTTACAAGAAGCCTGCCACCAAAGTACAAGAAGCTCATCACCAGGGAACAAGAAGCCTGTCACCAGGGAACAAGAAGCCTGTCACCAGGGTACAAGAAGCCTGTCACCAGGGTACAAGAAGCCTGTCACCAAAGTACAAGAAGCTCATAACCAGGGAACAAGAAGCCTGTCACCAGGGTAAAAGAAGCCTGTCACCAGGGTACAAGAAGCCTGTCACCAGGGTACAAGAAGTCTGGCACCAAATTCAAATTCAAATTCAAAGTGTATTCTCTATAAAGATTACAATGTTGAATTTACAGATTTTGGTTGTTGTGTGGTTTACATGTAGTTAAATAATGATTACAGAGTGTACCACTAGAACGCCTAGCATGGCTAGGTATTACAGAGTGTACCACTAGAACGCCTAGCATGGCTAGGCATTTCGGGCAGACTTAGTTTAATTCTTTATTTTAAAATATTACAAATTATGAGGTAAGTTGGTATTATGGCTAGGGTACAAGAAGCCTATCACCAGGGTAAAGGAAGCCTGTCACCAGGGTACAAGAAGCCTATCACCAGGGTAAAGGAAGCCTGTCACCAGGGTACAAGAAGCCTATCACCAGGGTAAAGGAAGCTGTCACCTGGGTACAAGAAGCCTGTCACCAGGGTACAAGAAGCCTGTTACTAGAGTAAAAGAAGCCTGTCACCAGGGTAAAAGAAGCCTGTCACCAGGGCACAAGAAGCCTGTCACCAGGGTAAAAGAAGCCTGTCACCAGGGTACATGAAGCCTGTCACCAGGGAACAAGAAGCCTGTCACCAGGGTAAAAGAAGCATGTCACCAGGGTACAAGAAGCCTGTCACCAAGGTACAAGAAGCCTGTCAACAGGGTACAAGAAGTCTGTTACCAGGGTACAAGAAGCCTGTCACCAGGGTACAAGAAGCCTGTCACCAGGATAAAGGAAGCCTGTCACCAGGGTACAAGAATCCTGTCACCAGGGTAAAAGAAGCCTGTCACCAGGGTACAAGAAGTCTGTCACGAGGGTACAAGAAGCCCGTCACCAGGGTACAAGAAGCCTGTCACCAGGGTACAAGAAGCCTGTCACCAGGGTAAAAGAAGCCTGTCACCAGGGTACAAGAAGTCTGTCACCAGGGTACAAGAAGCCTGTCACCAGGGTACAAGAAGCCTGTCACCAGGGTAAAGGAAGCCTGTCACCAGGGTACAAGAAGCCTGTCACCAGGGTAAAAGAAGCCTGTCACCAGGGTACAAGAAGTCTGTCACCAGGGTAAAAGAAGTCTGTCACCAGGGTACAAGAAGCCTGTGACCAGGGTACAAGAAGCCTGTCACCATGGTAAAAGAAGCCTGTCACCAGGGTACAAGAAGTCTGTCACCAGGGTACAAGAAGTCTGTCACCAGTTTACAAGAAGCCTGTCACTAGAGTAAAAGAAGCATGTCACCAGGGAACAAGAAGCCTGTCACGAGGGTACAAGAAGCCTGTCACCAGGGTAAAAGAAGCCTGTCACCAGGGTACAAGAAGCCTGTCATCAGGGTACAAGAAGCCTGTCACCAAAGTACAAGAAGCTCATCACCAGGGAACAAGAAGCCTGTCACCAGGGTAAAAGAAGCCTGTCACCAGGGTACAAGAAGCCTGTCACCAGGGAACAAGAAGTCTGACACCAGGGTACAAGAAGCCTATCAACAGGGTAAAGGAAGCCTGTCACCAGGGTACAAGAAGCCTGTCACCAGGGTAAAAGAAGCCTGTCACCAGGGAACAAGAAGCCTGTCACCAGGGAACAAGAAGTCTGACACCAGGGTACAAGAAGCCTATCAACAGGGTAAAGGAAGCCTGTCACCAGGGTACAAGAAGCCTGTCACCAGGGTAAAAGAAGCCTGTCACCAGGGTACAAAAAGCCTGTCACCTGGGTAAAAGAAGCCTGTCACCAGGGTACATGAAGTCTGTCACCAGGGTACAAGAAGCCTGTCACCAGGAAAAAAGAAGCCTGTCACCAGAAAACAAGAAGCCTGTCACCAGGGTACAAGAAGCCTGTCACCAGGGTACAAGAAGCCTGTCACCAGGGTACAAGAAGTCTGACACCAGGGTACAAGAGGCCTATCACCAGGGTAAAGGAAGCCTGTCACCAGGGTACAAGAAGCCTGTCACGAGGGTAAAAGAAGCCTGTCACCAGGGTACAAAAAGCCTGTCACCTGGGTAAAAGAAGCCTGTCACCAGGGTGCAAGAAGCCTGTCACCAGGGTACAAGAAGCCTGTCACCAAGGGAAAAGAAGCCTGTCACCAGGGTACAAGAAGCCTGTCACCAGGGTACAAGAAGCCTGTCACCAGGGTACAAGAAGCCTGTCACCACGGTACAAGAAGTCTGTCACATGGGTACAAGAAGCCCGTCACCAGGGTACAAAAAGCCCGTCACCAGGGTACAAGAAAACTGTCACCAGGGTACAAGAAGCCTGTCACCAGGGTACAAGAAGCCTGTCACAAGGAAATAAGAAGCCTGTCACCAGGGTACAAGAAGCCTGTCACCAGGGTACAAAAAGCCTGTCACCAGGGTACAAGAAGCCTGTCACCAGGGTTCAAGAAGCCTGTCACCAGAGTACAAGAAGCCTGTCACCAGGGTAAAAGAAGCCTGTCACCAGGGTACAAGAAACCTGTCACCAGGGTACAAGAAGCCTGTCACAAGGGAACAAGAAGCCTGTCACCAGGGTACAAGAAGCCCGTCACCAGGGTACAAGAAGCCTGTCACCAGGGTACAAGAAGCCCGTAACAAGGGTACAAGAAGCCTGTCACCAGGGTACAAGAAGCCCGTCACCAGGGTACAAGAAGCCTGTCACAAGGGAACAAGAAGCCTGTCACCAGGGTACAAAAAGCCTGTCTCCAGGGTACAAGAAGCCTGTTACCAGGGTACAAGAAGCCTGTCATCTGGGTACAAGAAGCCTGTCACCAGGGTAAAAGAAGCCTGTCACCAGGGTACATGAAGCCTGTCACAAAGGTACAAGAAGCCTGTCACCAGGGGACAAGAAGCCTGTCACCAGGGCACAAGAAGTCTGTCACCAGGGTACAAGAAGCCTGTCACCAGGGTACATAAAGCCCGTCACAAGGGTACAAGAGGCCCGTCACCAGGGTACAAGAAGCCTGTCACCAGGGTACAAGAAGCCTGTCACCAGTGTACAAAAAGCCTGTCACCAGGGTACAAGAAGCCTGTCACCAGGGTACAAGAAGCCTGTCACCAGGGTACACGAAGCCTGTCACCAGGGTACAAGAAGCCTGTCACCAGGGTACAAGAAGCCTGTCACCAGGGTACAAGAAGCCTGTCACCAGGGTACAAGAAGCCTGTCACCAGGGTACAAGAAGCTTTTCACCAGGGAACAAGAAGTCTGCCACCAGGGTACAAGAAGCCTGTCACCAGGGTACAAGAAGCCTGTCACCAGGGTGCAAGAAGCCTGTCTCCAGGGTACAAGAAGCCTGTCCCCAGCGTAAAAGAAGCCTGTCACCTGGGAACAAGAAGCCTGTCATCAGGGTACAAGAAGCCTGTCACCAAAGTACAAGAAGCTCATCACCAGGGAACAAGAAGCCTGTCACAAGGGTAAAAGAAGCCTGTCACCATGGTACAAGAAGCCTGTCACCAGGGTACAAGAAGTCTGACACCAGGGTACAAGAAGCCTATCAACAGGGTAAAGGAAGCCTGTCACCAGGGTACAAGAAGCCTGTTACCAGGGTAAAAGAAGCCTGTCACCAGGGTACAAAAAGCCTGTCACCTGGGTAAAAGAAGCCTGTCACCAGGGTACAAGAAGTCTGTCACCAGGGTACAAGAAGCCTGTCACCAGGGTAAAAGAAGCCTGTCACCAGGGTAAAAGAAGCCTGTCACCAGAAAACAAGAAGCCTGTCACCAGGGTACAAGAAGCCTGTCACCAGGGTACAAGAAGCCTGTCACAAGGGTACAAGAAGCCTGTCACCAGAGTACAAGACGTCTGCCACCAGGGTACAAGAAGCCTGTCAGCAGGGTACAAGAAGCCTGTCACCAGGGTACAAGAAGCCTGTCACCAGGATACAAGAAGCCTGTCACCAGGGTGCAAGAAGCCTGTCACCAGGGTACAAGAAGTCTGCCACCAGGGTACAAGAAGCCTGTCACCAGGGTACAAGAAGCCTGTCACCAGGGTACAAGAAGCCTGTCACCAGGGTATAAGAAGCCTGTCACCAGGGTAAAAGAAGCCTGTCACCAGGGTTCAAGAAGCCTGTCACCAGGGTACAAGAAGCCTGTCACCAGGGTACAAGAAGCCTGTCACCAGAATACAAGACGTCTGCCACCAGGGTACAAGAAGCCTGTCACCAGGGTACAATAAACCTGTCACCAGGGTGCAAGAAGCCTGTCACCAGGGTACAAGAAGCCTGTCACCAGGGTACAAAAAGCCTGTCACCAGGGTACAAGAAGCCTGTCACCAGGGTACAAGAAGCCTGTCACCTGGGTACAAGAAGCCTGTCACCAGGGTACAAGAAGCCCCTCACCAGGGTACAAGAAGCCCGTCACCAGGGTACAAGAAGCCTGTCACCAGTGTACAAGAAGTCTGCCACCAGGGTACAAGAAGCCTGTCACCAGGGTAAAGGAAGCCTGTCACCAGGGTAAAAGAAGCCTGTCACTAGGGTACAAGAAGTCTGTCACCAGGCTAAAAGAAGCCTGTCACCAAGGTGCAAGAAGCCTGTCACCAGGGTGCAAGAAGCCTGTCACCAGGGTACAAGAAGCTTGTCACCAGGGTACTAGAAGCTTGTCACCAGGGTACAAGAAGCCCGTCACCAGGGTATAAGAAGCCTGTCACTAGGGTACAAGAAGCCTGTCACCAGGGTACAAGAAGCCTGTCACTAGGGTGCAAGAAGCTTGTCACCAGGGTACAAGAAGCCTGTCACAAGGGTGCAAGAAGCCTGTCACCAGGGTACAAGAAGCCTGTCACCAGAGTAGAAGACGTCTGCCTCCAGGGTACAAGAAGCCTGTCACCAGGGCTCAAGAATCCTGTCACCAGGGTACAAGAAGCCTGTCACCAGGGTACAAGAAGCCTGTCACCAGGGTACAAGAAGCCTGTCACCAGGGTACAAGAAGTCTGCCACCAGGGTACAAGAAGCCTGTCACCAGGGTACAAGAAGCCTGTCACCAGGGTGAAAGAAGCCTGTCACCAGGGTAAAAGAAGCCTGTCACCATGGTACAAGAAGTCTGTCACCAGGGTAAAAGAAGCCTGTCACCAAGGTACAAGAAGCCTGTCACCAGGGTACAAGAAACCAGTCACCAGGGTACAAGAAGCTTGTCACAAGGGTACAAGAAGCTTGTCACCAGGGTACAAGAAGCCCATCACCAGGGTATAAGAAGCCTGTCAGTAGGGTACAAGAAGCCTGTCGCCAGGGTACAAGAAGCCTGTCACCAGGGTAAAAGAAGCCTGTCACCAGGGTGCAAGAAGCCTGTCACCAGGGTACAAGAAGCCTGTCATCAGGGTACAAGAAGCCTGTCACCAGGGTACAAGAAGCCTGTCACCAGGGTACAAGAAGCATGTCACCAGAGTACAAGACGTCTGCCACCAGGGTACAAGAAGCCTGTCACCAGGGCACAAGAAGCCTGTCACCAGGGTACAAGAAGCCTGTCACCAGGGTACAAGAAGCCTGTCACCAGGGTACAAGAAGCCTGTCTCCAGGGTACAAAAAGCCCTTCACCAGGGTACAAGAAGCCTGTCACCAGGGTACAAGAAGCCTGTCACCAGGGTACAAGAAGCCTGTCACCAGGGTACAAGAAGCCCGTCACCAGGGTACAAGAAGCCTGTCTCCAGGGTACAAGAAGTCTGCCACCAGGGTACAAGAAGCCTGTCACCAGGGTATAAGAAGCCTGTCACCAGGGTAAAAGAAGCCTGTCACCAGGGTACAAGAAGCCTGTCACCAGGGTACAAGAAGCCTGTCACCAGGGTACAATAAGCCTGTCACCAGAGTACAAGACGTTTGCCACCAGGGTACAAGAAGCCTGTCACCAGGGCACAAGAAGCCTGTCACCAGGGTACAAGAAGCCTGTCACCTATTGTGCAAGAAGCCTGTCACCAGGGTACAAGAAGCCTGTCACCAGGGTACAAAAAGCCTGTCACCAGGGTACAAGAAGCCTGTCACCAGGGTACAAGAAGCCTGTCACCTGGGTACAAGAAGCCTGTCACCAGGGTACAAGAAGCCCCTCACCAGGGTACAAGAAGCCCGTCACCAGGGTACAAGAAGCCTGTCACCAGGGTACAAGAAGTCTGCCACCAGGGTACAAGAAGCCTGTCACCAGGGTACAAGAAGCCTGTCACCAGGGTAAAGGAAGCCTGTCACCAGGGTAAAAGAAGCCTGTCACCAGGGTACAAGAAGTCTGTCACCAGGCTAAAAGAAGCCTGTCACCAAGGTACAAGAAGCCTGTCACCCGGGTGCAAGAAGCCTGTCACCAGGGTACAAGAAGCTTGTCACCAGGGTACTAGAAGCTTGTCACCAGGGTACAAGAAGCCCGTCACCAGGGTATAAGAAGCCTGTCACTAGGGTACAAGAAGCCTGTCACCAGGGTACAAGAAGCCTGTCACTAGGGTGCAAGAAGCTTGTCACCAGGGTACAAGAAGCCTGTCACAAGGGTACAAGAAGCCTGTCACAAGGGTACAAGAAGCCTTTCACCAGAGTAGAAGACGTCTGCCACCAGGGTACAAGAAGCCTGTCACCAGGGCTCAAGAAGCCTGTCACCAGGGTACAAGAAGCCTGTCACCAGGGTACAAGAAGCCTGTCACCAGGGTACAAGAAGCCTGTCACCAGGGTACAAGAAGTCTGCCACCAGGGTACAAGAAGCCTGTTACCAGGGTACAAGAAGCCTGTCACCAGGGTGAAAGAAGCCTGTCACCTGGGTAAAAGAAGCCTGTCACCAGGGTACAAGAAGTCTGTCACCAGGGTAAAAAAAGCCTGTCACCAAGGTACAAGAAGCCTGTCACCAGGGTACAAGAAGCCAGTCACCAGGGTACAAGAAGCTTGTCACCAGGGTACAAGAAGCTTGTCACCAGGGTACAAGAAGCCCATCACCAGGGTATAAGAAGCCTGTCAGTACTGTACAAGAAGCCTATCACCAGGGTACAAGAAGCCTGTCACCAGGGTAAAAGAAGCCTGTCACCAGGGTGCAAGAAGCCTGTCACCAGGGTACAAGAAGCCTGTCATCAGGGTACAAGAAGCCTGTCACCAGGGTACAAGAAGCCTGTCACCAGGGTACAAGAAGCCTGTCACCAGAGTACATGACGTCTGCCACCAGGGTACAAGAAGCCTGTCACCAGGGCACAAGAAGCCTGTCACCAGGGTACAAGAAGTCCGTCACCAGGGTACAAGAAGCCTGTCACCAGGGTACAAGAAGCCTGTCACCAGGGTACAAGAAGCCTGTCACCAGGGTACAATAAGCCTGTCACCAGGGTACAAGAAGCCTGTCACCAGGGTACAAGAAGTCTGCCACCAGGGTACAAGAAGCCTGTTACCAGGGTACAAGAAGCCTGTCACCAGGGTGAAAGAAGCCTGTCACCAGGGTAAAAGAAGCCTGTCACCAGGGTACAAGAAGTCTGTCACCAGGGTAAAAGAAGCCTGTCACCAAGGTACAAGAAGCCTGTCACCAGGGTACAAGAAGCCAGTCACCAGGGTACAAGAAGCTTGTCACCAGGGTACAAGAAGCTTGTCACCAGGGTACAAGAAGCCCATCACCAGGGTATAAGAAGCCTGTCAGTACTGTACAAGAAGCCTATCACCAGGGTACAAGAAGCCTGTCACCAGGGTAAAAGAAGCCTGTCACCAGGGTGCAAGAAGCCTGTCACCAGGGTACAAGAAGCCTGTCATCAGGGTACAAGAAGCCTGTCACCAGGGTACAAGAAGCCTGTCACCAGGGTACAAGAAGCCTGTCACCAGGGTACAAGAAGTCCGTCACCAGGGTACAAGAAGCCTGTCACCAGGGTACAAGAAGCCTGTCACCAGGGTACAAGAAGTCCGTCACCAGGGTACAAGAAGCCTGTCACCAGGGTACAAGAAGCCTTTCACCAGGGTACAAAAAGCCCTTAACCAGGGTACAAGAAGCCTGTCACCAGAGTACATGACGTCTGCCACCAGGGTGCAAGAAGCCTGTCACCAGGGTACAAGAAGCCTGTCACCAGGGTACAAGAAGCCTGTCACCAGGGTATAAGAAGCCTGTCACCAGGGTACAAGAAGCCTTTCACCAGGGTACAAAAAGCCCTTCACCAGGGTACAAGAAGCCTGTCACCAGGGTAAAAGAAACCTGTCACCAGGGTACAAGAAGTCTGTCACCAGGGTAAAAGAAGCCTGTCACCAAGGTACAAGAAGCCCGTCACCAGGGTACAAGAAACCTGTCACCAGGGTACAAGAAGCTTGTCACCAGAGTACAAGGAGCTTGTCACCAGGGTATAAGAAGCCTGTCACTAGGGTACAAGAAGCCTGTCACCAGGGTACAAGAATCCTGTCACTAGGGTACAAGAAGGTCTTCCTTACGTCCCCTCCACCTCTCAACGACCCAGCAATGATCGTTCACCCATCATCGCATTCACCCCCTCCCCCATCAATGATCGTTCACCCATCATCCTCTCCATCTCCCCCATAGTAATGATCGTTCACCAATCGCATCCACCTCTACCCCCGAGCAATAATCGTTCACCCATCATTACCTCCACCCCCACCACCAGCAATGATCGTTCACACGTCACCGCCTCCATCTCCCACCTAGCAATGATCCTTCACCCATCATCACCTCCACCCCACCTTCAGCAGTGATCGTTCACCCATCATCACTTCCACCCCCACCAAGAGCAATGATCGTTCACCCATCATCACCTCCACTTACTCCCTACGAATGATCGTTCACCAATCATCTCCACCTGCCCCCTAGCAATAATCGTTCACCCATCATCGCCTCCACCTACCCCCTATCAATGATCGTTCACAAATCATCGTCTCTACCTACCCCATAGGTCTGATCGTTCACCCATCATCGCCTACACCCCCACCCCCAGCAATAATCGTTCACCCGTCATCGCATCCACCCCCGTGCAATGATCCTTCACCCATCATCGCCTCCACCCCCACCCCAACAATGATCGTTCACCCATCGCCTTCACCCCCACCCCAGCAATGATCGTTCACCCATCATCGCATCCACCCTCTTCCCCAGCAATGATCGTTCACCCATGATCCTCTCCACCTACCCCCTAGCAATGATCGTTCACCCATCATTCCGTCCACCTACCTCCAGCAATGATCGTTCACGAATCATCACCTCCACCCACACCACCAGCAGTGATCGTTCACCCGTCATCACCTCTACCTCCCCCCTAGCAATTATCGTTCACCTATCATCGCATCCACCCTGCAGTAACAGCCTGGTTGATCAGGCCCTGGGCCACCATGAGGCCTGGTCACAGACCGGGCCGCGGGGGCGTTGACCCCCGGAACTCTCCCCAGGTAAACTCCAGGTATTCCCCACCAGCAGCAATGATCTTTCACCCATCATCACCTCCACCTACCCCCTACTAATCATCGTTCACCCATGATCGCCTCCGCCTACCCCCTACCAATCATCGTTCACTCATCATCACCTCCACCTACCCCCTACTAATCATCGTTCACCCATGATCGCCTCCGCCTACCCCCTAGCAATGATCGTTCGCCCATCATCACCTCCACCTCCCACCTAGCAAACATCGTTCACAAATCATCACCTCCACCTCCCACCTAGCAATGATCGTTCACCCATCATCGCCTCCACTTACCCCCAGCAATGATCGTTCACCCATCGCCTCCACCTACCGGCTAGGAATGATCGCTCACCCATTATCTCCACTTCCTAGCAATGATCGCTCACCTATCATCGCCTCCACCTCTAACCCAGCAATGATCGTTCACCCATCATCGCCTCAACCCCCACCCCCACCCACAGAAATGATCGTTCACCCATCATTGCCTCCACCCCCCACCCCCCAGCAACGATGGTTCACCCATCATCGCCTCCACCTCCACCCCCAGAAATGGTCGTTCACCCATCATTGCCTCCACCCCCACCTCCAGCAATGATCGTTCACCCATCATCGCATCCACCCCCACCAATGATGGTTCACCCATCATCGCCTCCACCCTCAACCCCAGCAATGATCGTTCACCCATCATCACATCCACCCCCACCCCCAGCAATGATCGTTCACCCATCATCGCCTCCACCCCACCCCCCTGCAATGATCGTTCACCCATCATCGCCTCCACCCCCACCCCCAGCAATGATTGTTCACCCATCATCGCCTCCAACCCCACCCCCCAGCAATGATCATTCACCCATCATTGCCTCCACCCCCACCTCCACCCCCTGCAATTATCGTTCACCCATCATCGCCTCCACCCCCACCCCAATCAATTATCGTTCACCCATCATCGCCTCCACCCCCACCCTCCAACAATGATCGCTCACCATCATCGCATCCACCCTCACCCCCAGCAATGATCGTTCACCCATCATCGCCTCCACCCCCCACCTCCAGCCCCGGCAATTATCGTTCAACCATCATCGCCTCCACCCCCACCCCCATCAATGATCGTTCACCCATCATCGCCTCCACCCCCACCCTCCAACAATGATCGTTCACCATCATCACCTCCACCCTCACCTCCAGCAATGATCGTACACCCATCACTGCATCCACCCTCACCCCCAGCAATGATCGTTCACCCATCACTGCATCCACCCTCACCCCCAGCAATGATCGTTCACCCATCACTGCATCCACCCTCACCCCCAGCAATGATCGTTCATCCATCATTGCCTCCTCCTTCGCACTCCAGCAACGATCGTTCACCCATCATCGCCTCCACCCTTCCCCTCCAACAATGATCGATCACCCATCATTGCCTCCACCCCCCACCCTCCAACAATGATCGTTCACCCATCATCGCCTCCACCCTTCCCCTCCAACAATGATCGTTCACCCATCATTGCCTCAACCCTCACCCTCAACAATGATCGTTCACCCATCATTGCCTCCACCCTCACCCCCAGCAATGATCGTTCACCCATGATCGCCTTCACCCCCACTCGCAGCAATGATCGTTCACCCATCATCGCCTCCGCCCACACCCCCAACACTGATCGTTCACCCATCATCACCACCCCACCACTAGCAATGATCGTTCACCCATCATCGCCTCAACCCCCATCCCCAACAATGATCGTTCACCCATCGTCTCCACCCTCACCCCAAGCAATGATCGTTCACCCATCATCGCATCTACCCCCTCCCCAGCAATGATCGTTCACCCATCATCCTCTCCATCTCCCCCCTAGTAATGACCGTTCACCCATCGCCTCCACTCTCACCCCAGCAATGATCCATCACCCATCACCTCCACCCCCACCCCCAGCAATAATCGTTCACCCATCATCACCTTCACCCCACCACTAGCAGTGATCGGTCACCCGTCATCACCTCCACCTCCCCCCTAGCAATGATCGTTCACTCATCATCGCCTCCCCCACCATCAGCATTGATCGTTCACCCATCACCACCTCCACCTCACCACAGCAATTATCGTTCACTTATCATCGAATCCACCCAGCAGTAACAGCCTGGTTGATCAGGCCCTGATCCACCATGAGGCCTGGTCACAGACCGGGCCGCGGGGGCGTTGACCCCCGGAACTCTCTCCAGGTAAACTCCAGGTATTCCCCACCAGCAGCAATGATCTTTCACCCATCATCACCTCCACCTACCCCCTAACAATCATCGTTCACCCATCATCACCTCCCACGTAGCAATGACTGTTCACCCATCATCGCCTCCACCTACCCCCTAGCAAGCATCGTTCACCCATCATAACCTCCACCTACCCCCTAGCAAGCATAGTTCACCCATCATCGCCTCCACCTCCCCCCTAACAATCATCGTTCACCCATCATCACCTCCACTTACTCCCTAGCAATGATAATTCACCCATCATTGCATCCACCCCCACCCTCTAGCATTGATCGGTCACCTATTATCGCCTCCACCTACCCCCTAGCAATAATCGTTCTCCCATCACAGCATCCACCCCTACCCCCAGCAATGATCGTTCACCCATCATCGCCTCCACCCCCAAACCCAGCAATGATTGTTCACCCATTATCGCATCCACCCCCACCCCCCAGCAGTGATCGTTCACCCATCATCACCTCCACCCCCACCACCAGCAATGATCGTTCACCCATCATCACCTCCACCCCCACCACCAGCAATGATCGTTCACCCATCATCACCTCTACCCCCACAATCAGCTTTGATCGTTCACCCATCACCACCTCCACCTCACCACAGCAATTATCGTTCACCTGTCATCGAATCCACCCAGCAGTAACAGCCTGGTTGATCAGGCCCTGATCCACCATGAGGTCTGGAGACAGACCGGGCCGCGGGGGAGTTGACCCCCGGAACTCTCTCCAGGTAAACTCCAGGTATTCTCCACCAGCAGCAATGATCTTTCACCCATCATCGCCTCCACCTACCCACTACCAATCATCGTTCACCCATCATCGCCTCCACCTACCCCCTAGCAATGATCGTTCACCCATCATCGCCTCCACCTCCCACCTAGCAATGATCGTTCACCCATCATCGCCTCCACCTACCCCCTAGCAATGATCGTTCACCCATCATCGCCTCCACCTACCCCTAGCAATTATCGTTCACCCATCACCTCCACCTACCCCCAGCAATGATCGTTCACCCATCATCGTCTCCACCTACCCCCTACCAATCATCGTTCACCCATCATCGCCTCCACCTACCCCCTACCAATCATCGTTCACCCATCATCGCCTCCACCTACCCCCTACCAATCATCATTCACCCATCATCGCCTCCACCTACCCCCTAGCAATGATCGTTCACCCATCATCGCCTCCACCTACCCCCTAGCAATGATCGTTCACCCATCATCGCCTCCACCTACCCCTAGCAATTATCGTTCACCCATCACCTCCACCTACCCCCAGCAATGATCGTTCACCCATCATCGTCTCCACCCCCACCCCCAGCAATGATCGTTCCCCCCTCATCACCTCCACCCCCACCTCTAGTAATGATGGTTCACCCATCATCGCCTCCATCCCCACCCTCTAACAATGATCGTTCACAAACCCACTCCAGCCCCATCTCCAGCAATGATCGTTCACCCATCACCGCCTCCAACCCCACCCCCCGGCAATGGTCGTTCACCCATCATCGCCTCCACTCCCGCCCCCCAGCAATGGTTTTTCACCCATCATCCTCTCCACCTACCCCCTAGCAATGATCGTTCACCCATAATCCTCTCCACCTTTCCCCTAGCAATGATCGTTTACCCATTATCGCCTCCTCCCCCACCCCCAACAATGATCGTTCACCCATCATTCCTTCGACCTCCCCCTTGCAATGATCGTTCACCCATCATAGCATCCACCCCCTCCCCCAGCAATGATCGTTCACCCATCATCCTCTCCATCTCTCCCCTAGCAATGATCGTTCACTCATCATCGCCTCCTCCCCCACCCCCAGCAATGATCATTCATCCATCACCGCCTCCAACCCCAGTCCCCAGCAATGATCGTTCACCCATTATCGCCTCCTCCCCCACCCCCAGCAATGAACATTCATCCATCATCGCCTCCACACCCACCCCCAGCAATGATCGTTCACCCATCATCCTCTCCATCTCTCCCCTAGCAATGATCGTTCACCCATCATCGCCTCCTCCCCCACCCCCAGCAATGATCATTCATCCATCATCGCCTCCAACCCCAGTCCCCAGCAATGATCGTTCACCCATCATCGCATCCACCCCCACCCACCAGCAATGATCGTTCACCCATCGTCGCCTCCACCTACCCCTAGCAATGATCGTTCACCTGTCATTCCGTCAACCTAACCCCAGCAATGATCGTTCACCCTTCATCACCTCCATTTACTCCCTAGCAATGATAGTTCACCCATCATCACCTCCACTTACTCCCTAGGAATGATCGTTCACCCATCTTCGCCTCCACCTCCCACTTAGCAGTGATCGTTCACCCATCATCGCGTCCACCTACCCCCTAGTAATTATCGTTCACCCATCACCTCTACCTACCCCTCAGCAATGATCTTTCCCCCATCATCACCTCCACCCCCACCCCCAGCAATGATCGTGCACCCATCATCGCCTCCGCCCCCACCCTCCAGCAATAATCGTTCACACATCGCCTCCAGCCCCATCACCAGCAATGATCGTTCACCCATCATGGCCTTTACCCCCGCCCCCAACAATGATCGTTCACCCATCATCGCCTCCACCCCCACCCTTAGCAATGATCGTTCACCCATCATCACCTCCACCTCCACCCCAACAATGATCGCTTACCCATCATCGCCTCCACCCCCACCCCTAGCAATGATCGTTCCCCCATCATCACCTCCACCCCCACCCTCCAACAATGATCGTTCACACATCGCCTCCACCCCCACCCCTAGCAATGATCGTTCACCCATCATCGCCTCCACCCGCACCCCCAGCAATGGTTGTTCACCCATCATCCTCTCCACCTACCCCCTAGCAATGATCGTTCACCCATCATCGCCTCCACTCCCACCCCTAGCAATGATCGTTCCCCCATCATCGCCTCCACCCCCCCCCTCCAATAATGATCGTTCACACATCATCGCCTCCACCCCCACCCCTAGCAATGATGGTTCACCCATCATCGCCCCCACCCCCAGCAATGGTCGTTCACCCATCATCGCCTCCACCCCCAGCCCCAGCAATGGTCGTCCACCCATCATCGTCTCCACCCTCACCCCCAGCAATGATCGTTCACCCATCATCGCCTCCACCCTCACCCCAGCAATGATCGTTCACCCATCATTGCCTCCACCCCCACCCCCAGCAATGATCGTTCACCCATCATTGCCTCCACCGCCACCCCCAGCAATGGTCGTCCACCCATCATCGTCTCCACCCTCACCCCCAGCAATGATCGTTCACCCATCATCGCCTCCACCCTCACCCCAGCAATGATCGTTCACCCATCATTGCCTCCACCCTCACCCCAGCAATGATCGTTCACCCATCATCGCCTCCACCCTCAACACCAGCAATGATCGTTCACCCATCATCTCCTCCACCTCCATCCCCAGCAATGATCGTTCACCCATCATCGCCTCCACCCTCACCCCCAGCAATGATCGTTCACCCATCATCGCCTCTACCCCAGCAATGATAGTTCACACATCATCGCCTCCACTCTCACCCCCAGCAATGATCGTTCACCCATCATCGCCGCCAACCTCACCCCCAGCAATAATCGTTCACCCATCATCGCCTCCACCTCCACCCCCAGCAATGATCGTTTACCCATCATCGCCTCCACCCTCACCCCCAGCAGTGATCGTTCACCTATCATCGCCTCCACCACCAGCAATGATCATTCACCCATCATCGCCTCCACCCCCACCCCCAGCAATGATCGTTCACCCATCATTGTCTCCACCCCCAGCAATGATCGTTCACCCATCATCGCCTCCACCCTCACCCCCAGCAATGATCGTTCACCCATCATCGCCCCCACCCTCACCCCCACCCCCAGCAATGGTCGTTCACCCATCATCGCCTCCACCCCCAGCCCCAGCAATTGTCGTTCACCCATCATCGTCTCCACCCTCACCCCCAGCAATGATCGTTCACCCATCATCGCCTCCGCCCTCACCCCCAGCAATGATCGTTCACCCATCATCGCCTCCACCCCCACCCCCAGCAATGATCGTTCACCCAACATCGCTTACACCCTCAACCCCAGCAATGATCGTTCACCCATCATCTCCTCCACCCCCAGCAATGATCGTTCACCCATCATCGCCTCCACCCTCACCCCCAGCAATGATCGTTCACACATCATCGCTCCACTCTCACCCCCAGCAATGATCGTTCACCCATCATCGCCTTCAACCTCACCCCCAGCAATAATCGTTCACCCATCATCGCCTCCACCTCCACCCCCAGCAATGATCGTTTACCCATCATCGCCTCCACCCTCACCCCCAGCAATGATCGTTCACCCATCATCGCCTTCAACCTCACCCCCAGCAGTGATCGTTCACCTATCATCGCCTCCACCACCAGCAATGATCATTCACCCATCATCGCCTCCACCCCCACCCCCAGCAATGATCGTTCACCCATCATTGTCTCCACCCCCAGCAATGATCGTTCACCCATCATCGCCTCCACCCTCACCCCCAGCAAAGATCGTTAACCCATCATCGCCCCCACCCTCAACCCCACCCCCAGCAATGGTCGTTCACCCATCATCGCCTCCACCCCCAGCCCCTGCAATTGTCGTTCACCCATCATCGTCTCCACCCTCACCCCCAGCAATGATCGTTCACCCATCATCGCCTCCGCCCTCACCCCCAGCAATGATCGTTCACCCATCATTGCCTCCACCCCCCCCCCCAGCAATGATCGTTCACCCAACATCGCTTCCACCCTCAACCCCAGCAATGATCGTTCACCCATCATCTCCTCCACCCCCAGCAATGATCGTTCACCCATCATCGCCTCCACCCTCACCCCCAGCAATGATCGTTCACCCATCATCGCCTCCACCCCAGCAATGATCGTTCACACATCATCGCTCCACTCTCATCCCCAGCAATGATCGTTCACCCATCATCGCCTTCAACCTCACCCCCAGCAATAATCGTTCACCCATCATCGCCTCCACCTCCACCCCCAGCAATGATTGTTCACCCATCATCGCCTCCACCCCCACCCCCAGCAATGATCGTTCACCCATCATTGTCTCCACCCCCAGCAATGATCGTTCACCCATCATCGCCTGCACCCTCACCCCCAGCAATGATCGTTCACCCATCTTCGCCTCCACCCGCAGTAATGATCGTTCACCCATCATCGCCTCCACCCTCACCCCCAGCAATGATTGTTCACCCATCATCGCCTCCACCCTCACCCCCAGCAATGATCGTTCACCCATCATCGCCTCCACCCTCACCCCCAGCACTGATGGTTCACCCATCGCCTCCACCCTCACCCCCAGCAATGATTGTTCACCCATCATCGCCTCCACTCTCACCCCCAGCAATGATCGTTCACCCATCTTCGCCTCCACCCGCAGTAATGATCGTTCACCCATCATCGCCTCCACCCTCACCCCCAGCAATGATTGTTCACCCATCATCGCCTCCACCCTCACCCCCAGCAATGATCGTTCACCCATCATCACCTCCACCCCCAGCAATGATCGTTCACCCATCATCACCTCCACCCCCAGCAATGATCGTTCACCCATCATCACCTCCACCCCCAGCAATGATCGTTCACCCATCATCACCTCCACCCCCAGCAATGATCGTTCACCCATCATCTCCTCCACCCCCAGCAATGATCGTTCGCCCATCATCACCTCCACCCCCAGCAATGATCGTTCACCCATCATCGCCTCCACCCCCAGCCCCAGCAATTGTCGTTCACCCATCATCGTCTCCACCCTCACCCCCAGCAATGATCATTCACCCATCATCGCCTCCGCCCTCACCCCCAGCAATGATCGTTCACCCATCATTGCCTCCACCCCCACCCCCAGCAATGATCGTTCACCCAACATCGCTTACACCCTCAACCCCAGCAATGATCGTTCACCCATCATCTCCTCCACCCCCAGCAATGATCGTTCACCCATCATCGCCTCCACCCTCACCCCCAGCAATGATCGTTCACACATCATCGCTCCACTCTCACCCCCAGCAATGATCGTTCACCCATCATCGCCTTCAACCTCACCCCCAGCAATAATCGTTCACCCATCATCGCCTCCACCTCCACCCCCAGCAATGATCGTTTACCCATCATCGCCTCCACCCTCACCCCCAGCAATGATCGTTCACCCATCATCGCCTTCAACCTCACCCCCAGCAGTGATCGTTCACCTATCATCGCCTCCACCACCAGCAATGATCATTCACCCATCATCGCCTCCACCCCCACCCCCAGCAATGATCGTTCACCCATCATTGTCTCCACCCCCAGCAATGATCATTCACCCATCATCGCCTCCGCCCTCACCCCCAGCAATGATCGTTCACCCATCATCGCCCCCACCCTCAACCCCACCCCCAGCAATGGTCGTTCACCCATCATCGCCTCCACCCCCAGCCCCTGCAATTGTCGTTCACCCATCATCGTCTCCACCCTCACCCCCAGCAATGATCGTTCACCCATCATCGCCTCCGCCCTCACCCCCAGCAATGATCGTTCACCCATCATTGCCTCCACCCCCACCCCCAGCAATGATCGTTCACCCAACATCGCTTCCACCCTCAACCCCAGCAATGATCGTTCACCCATCATCTCCTCCACCCCCAGCAATGATCGTTCACCCATCATCGCCTCCACCCTCACCCCCAGCAATGATCGTTCACCCATCATCGCCTCCACCCCAGCAATGATCGTTCACACATCATCGCTCCACTCTCATCCCCAGCAATGATCGTTCACCCATCATCGCCTTCAACCTCACCCCCAGCAATAATCGTTCACCCATCATCGCCTCCACCTCCACCCCCAGCAATGATTGTTCACCCATCATCGCCTCCACCCCCACCCCCAGCAATGATCGTTCACCCATCATTGTCTCCACCCCCAGCAATGATCGTTCACCCATCATCGCCTGCACCCTCACCCCCAGCAATGATCGTTCACCCATCTTCGCCTCCACCCGCAGCAATGATCGTTCACCCATCATCGCCTCCACCCTCACCCCCAGCAATGATTGTTCACCCATCATCGCCTCCACCCTCACCCCCAGCGATGATCGTTCACCCATCATCGCCTCCACCCTCACCCCCAGCAATGATTGTTCACCCATCGCCTCCACCCTCACCCCCAGCAATGATTGTTCACCCATCATCGCCTCCACTCTCACCCCCAGCAATGATCGTTCACCCATCTTCGCCTCCACCCGCAGTAATGATCGTTCACCCATCATCGCCTCCACCCTCACCCCCAGCAATGATTGTTCACCCATCATCGCCTCCACCCTCACCCCCAGCAATGATCGTTCACCCATCATCACCTCCACCACCAGCAATGATCGTTCACCCATCATCACCTCCACCCCCAGCAATGATCGTTCACCCATCATCACCTCCACCCCCAGCAATGATCGTTCACCCATCATCACCTCCACCCCCAGCAATGATCGTTCACCCATCATCTCCTCCACCCCCAGCAATGATCGTTCGCCCATCATCACCTCCACCCCCAGCAATGATCGTTCACCCATCATCACCTCCACCCCCAGCAATGATCGTTCACCCATCATCACCTCCACCCCCAGCAATGGGCGTTCACCCATCATCACCTCCACCCCATCAATGATCGTTCACCCATCATCACCTCCACCCCCAGCAATGATCGTTCACCCATCATCACCTCCACCCCCAGCAATGATCGTTCACCCATCATCGCCTCCACCCCCAGCAACGATCGTTCACCCATCATCACCTCCACCCCCAGCAATGATCGTTCACCCATCATCGCCTCCACCCCCAGCAATGATCGTTCACCCATCATCACCTCCACCCCCAGCAATGATCGTTCACCCATCATCACCTCCACCCCCAGCAATGATCGTTCACCCATTATCGCCTCCACCCCCAGCAATGATCGTTCACCCATCATCACCTCCACCCCCAGCAGTGATCGTTCACCCATAATCACCTCCACCCCCAGCAATGATCGTTCACCCATCATCACCTCCACCCCCAGCAATGATCATTCACCCATCATCACCTCCACCCCCAGCAATGATCGTTCACCCATCATCACCTCCATCCCCAGCAATGATCGTTCACCCATCATCTCCTCCACCCCCAGCACTGATCGTTCACCCATCATCACCTCCACCCCCCGCAATGATCGTTCACCCATCATCACCTCCACCCCCAGCAATGATCGTTCACCCATCATCTCCTCCACCCCCAGCAATGATCGTTCACCCATCATCACCTCCACCCCAGCAATGATCGTTCACCCATCATCACCTCCACCCCCAGCAATGATCGTTCACCCATCATCACCTCCACCCCCAGCAATGATCGTTCACCCATCATCACCTCCACCCCTAGCAATGATCGTTCACCCATCATCACCTCCACCCCCAGCAATGATCGTTCAGCCATCATCACCTCCACCCCCAGCAATGATCGTTCACCCATCATCACCTCCACCCCCAGCAATGATCGTTCACCCATCATCACCTCCACCCCCAGCAATGATCGTTCACCCATCATCACCTCCACCCCAGCAATGATCGTTCACCCATCATCACCTCCAACCCCAGCAATAATCGTTCACCCATCATCGCCTCCATCCCCAGCAATGATCGTTCACCCATCATCACCTCCACCCCCAGCAATGATCGTTCACCCGTCATCACCTCCACCCTCAGTAATGATCGTTCACCCATCATCACCTCCACCCCCAGCAATGATCGTTCACCCATCACCTCCACCCCCAGCAATGATCGTTCACCCATCATCACCTCCACCCCCAGCAATGATCGTTCACCTATCATCATCTCCACCCCCAGCAATGATCGTTCACCCATCATCGCCTCCACCCCTAGCAATGATCGTTCACCCATCATCACCTCCACCCTCACCCCCAGCAATGATCGTTCACCCATCATCGCCTCCACCCTCACCCCCAGCAATGATCGTTCACCCATCATCGCCTCCACCCTCACCCCCTGCAATGATCGTTCACCCATCATCACCTCCACCCCCAGCAATGATCGTTCACCCATCATCACCTCCACCCCCAGCAATGATCGTTCACCCATCATCACCTGCACCCTCAGCAATGATCGTTCACCCATCATCGCCTCCACCCCTAGCAATGATCGTTCACCCATCATCACCTCCACCCTCACCCCCAGCAATGATCGTTCACCCATCATCGCCTCCACCCTCACCCCCAGCAATGATCGTTCACCCATCATCACCTCCACCCCCAGCAATGATCGTTCACCCATCATCGCCTCCACCCCCAGCAATGATCGTTCACCCATCATCACCTCCACCCCCAGCAATGATCGTTCACCCATCATCGCCTCCACCCCTAGCAATGATCGTTCACCCATCATCACCTCCACCCTTACCCCCAGCAATGATCGTTCACCCATCATCGCCTCCACCCTCACCCCCAGCAATGATCGTTGACCCATCATCACCTCCACCCCCAGCAATGATCGTTCACCCATCATCACCTCCACCCCCAGCAATGATCGTTCACCCATCATCACCTCCACCCCCAGCAATGATCGTTCACCCATCACCTCCACCCCCAGCAATGATCGTTCACCCATCATCACCTCCACCCCCAACAATGATCGTTCACCCATCATCACCTCCACCCCCAGCAATGATCGTTCACCCATCATCGCCTCCACCCCTAGCAATGATCGTTCACCCATCATCACCTCCACCCTCACCCCCAGCAATGATCGTTCACCCATCATCGCCTCCACCCTCACCCCCAGCAATGATCGTTCACCCATCATCACCTCCACCCCCAGCAATGATCGTTCACCCATCATCGCCTCCACCCTCATCCCCAGCAATGATCGTTCACCCATCATCACCTCCACCCCCAGCAATGCTCGTTCACCCATCATCACCTCCACCCCCAGCAATGATCGTTCACCCATCATCACCTCCATCCCCAGCAATGATCGTTCACCCATCATCGCCTCCACCCCTAGCAATGATCGTTCACCCATCATCACCTCCACCCTCACCCCCAGCAATGATCGTTCACCCATCATCGCCTCCACCCTCACCCCCAGCAATGATCGTTGACCCATCATCGCCTCCACCCCCAGCAATGATCGTTCACCCATCATCACCTCCACCCCCAGCAATGATTGTTCACCCATCATCGCCTCCACCCCTAGCAATGATCGTTCACCCATCATCACCTCCACCCTTACCCCCAGCAATGATCGTTCACCCATCATCGCCTCCACCCTCACCCCCAGCAATGATCGTTCACCCATCATCACCTCCACCCCCAGCAATGATCGTTCACCCATCATCGCCTCCACCCCTAGCAATGATCGTTCACCCATCATCACCTCCACCCTCACCCCCAGCAATGATCGTTCACCCATCATCACCTCCACCCCCAGCAATGATCGTTCACCCATCATCGCCTCCACCCTCACCCCCAGCAATGATCGTTCACCCATCATCGCCTCCACCCACACCCCCACCAATGATCGTTTACCCATCATCACCTCCACCCCCAGCAATGATCATTCACCCATCATCGCCTCCACCCCTAGCAATGATCGTTCACCCATCATCACCTCCACCCTCACCCCCAGCAATGATCGTTTACCCATCATCGCCTCCACCCTCACCCCCAGCAATGATCGTTTACCTATCATCGCCTCCACCCTCACCCCCAGCAATGATCGTTCACCCATCATCACCTCCACCCCCAGCAATGATCGTTCACCCATCATCACCTCCACCCCCAGCAATGATCGTTCACCCATCATCACCTCCACCCCCAGCAATGATCGTTCACCCATCATCACCTCCACCCCCAGCAATGATCGTTCACCCATCATCACCTCCACCCCCAGCAATGATCGTTCACCCATCATCGCATCCACCCTCACCCCCAGCAATGATCGTTCACCCATCATCACCTCCACCCCCAGCAATGATCGTTCACCCATCATCACCTCCACCCCCAGCAATGATCGTTCACCCATCATCACCTCCACCCCCAGCAATGATCGTTCACCCATCATCACCTCCACCCCCAGCAATGATCGTTCACCCATCATCACCTCCACCCCCAGCAATGATCGTTCACCCATCATCACCTCCACCCCCAGCAATGATCGTTCACCCATCATCACCTCCACCCCCAGCAATGATCATTCACCCATCATCGCCTCCACCCCTAGCAATGATCGTTCACCCATCATCACCTCCACCCTCACCCCCAGCAATGATCGTTTACCCATCATCGCCTCCACCCTCACCCCCAGCAATGATCGTTTACCCATCATCACCTCCACCCTCACCCCCAGCAATGATCGTTTACCCATCATCGCCTCCACCCTCACCCCCAGCAATGATCGTTTACCCATCATCGCCTCCACCCTCACCCCCAGCAATGATCGTTTACCCATCATCGCCTCCACCCTCACCCCCAGCAATGATCGTTTACCCATCATCGCCTCCACCCTCACCCCCAGCAATGATCGTTCACCCATCATCACCTCCACCCCCAGCAATGATCGTTCACCCATCATCACCTCCACCCCCAGCAATGATCGTTCACCCATCATCACCTCCACCCCCAGCAATGATCGTTCATCATCTACTTACTGAGTTAATCTTACAATATAACCTGACTGATGGAGTTATCAGTGTACATGATCCACCGCAATAAGCCAGTAACGTTATATCAGTCTACGAATGTTGTATATGTAAGTGGATCTTCACTAATAGAAGCATTAAGTTGGATAAGTATGGCTGTGGTTTTAAAATTGTAGTCTCATTATAATTATTAAAATCAGGTAAATATTCCTGAAATACATTGGAAACAAGCTCATTGATTTTACTGGGCCATCTTGGGTTAAATCTTGTTGATATATTATATATGTGTCCATATAACACATATGTTCTCTCGAAACCGTTGTAATATTTTTTATATGATGAGCATATAACACTTAAATATAAATTTAGCTTTATAGACACTTATAATGTAGCGCCCATCTTGAAAGTGACGTCACGGCGAGGAAGCTCGCTGATTGGTCGGTACTTCCCTGGCTTTCAAACATGGCGGATATCCCTTTGTGAAGAAAGGCCTTCTGCCTTTGCAAATATATCGGAAAATGGCGAGCTCTGAAGTTCAAACCGGGGATTCTTCCCGGCGTATGAACGAAGGTAATATTATAGCAAGTGCTGGTTGTGCTAAGGGGAGCGTATGTAATAAAATAATTACGAATGATGAGTGTTCCAATCATGCTTCTCAATCCAGTTTATTCATCGAATTTTGGAACTTCTTTTAGTTGTTGATGAAGTATAAACATGTTGTGAAAAGTGGTCAACATTGCCTGCTGCCCCTCCCCCATATACCACCCTCTTATATATCACATCATGTCATCATTTCATGACTTATTGCATGATTTCTCGACAAATTAAGCACTTGCACTTGTTATTACGAGTGTTAAGTGTGTGTCAGCTAAACCATCACATTATTTAATACCAGTTGAGTGTGACAGTCCACTCTATTACCTTCCAAGGTTCACCTTGACCTTATTATACCTTGAAGGAAGGTGCCTTGATGACGGTGACGGGCGCTTGATGCAGTTAACTGGACTTATCTTCCCTTATCTCTCCCACTCTTCCTGGGATCGACCCTGGATGTCTCCTGTTTCCTATTCCCCATGATTAAATTATTCCTCTTTTTTTTTTTTTTAACCTTGTCAGATATTAAGATATAATATTTCACTCTGTAAGGGTCTCGAGTATTATCCATCAGTCCTAAAACTAAGTCCAGACTGAGATTAGATATAATTTAATGGCAGTCTCTTAGAGGTCCCATTAAGTGTAATGATGCTGGTGAAGAGCTCTTGGTCCAGGGAATTAGAGCTACCCTTCTCATCCTTGAATTAGGCCGGATTGCGTCCCTTTCCCGCTGGTGCTGTATTAAGTCTCCATTCAAAGGTGGTGCCTTGATTCTGGTGAAAGGCTCTTGATCCAGGGAATTGAAGAGTGTCCACTTCCTTGGATCAAATCTGATTGCCTTCCATCCCCCAGGTGTTGTATGACTAATACAGTCCTAGCTCCTCCCCCATAAATATAATGCTGGCTGATCATACCCCAATAAATAATTATAATCTAGGGTACCTTGATGCTGGTGAAGGGCTCTTGATCCAGAGAATTACAACTACCCTCTCTCATTAGATCAAACATAATTACTTCCCATTTCTCAAGTGCTGTAGGATCATTGGAAGTATATTATAATGTTTAACTACCTGCACACCCTAAGTTACTCACTTGACTTTTTTTTGGGTTATCCTAGGTAATTTACACTATGATAATTGTACGAATATACTGTAGTACAATTATCATATATGGTGTTAATTACCTAGGATAACCCAAAAAAGTCAGACAAAGTGATTTAAATTGGGGGGTTTTGTGCCAAATATTCAATTCTCCTGTACTCACTCTAACTCATCTACTACATACATAGAACACTTAACTCTGACATAAACCCTCCCCTCAAACATCTCCTTACCAACCTCAACAGAACACATGACCATAAAACAAGGCACAGATCACACTTTGATGTTCCTCGTGTCCATCTCACGCTATGCAAAAACTCAATGCACATAAAAGGCCCTAAAATCTGGAATTCATTACCTGTGAATATAAAAGAAACACTGTCTGTTTATAAATTCAAGTCTCTTCTCAAAAATCACTTACTCACCCACAACTAAATAAATACTGAATAATTGTATCTCATAAATTGTATCTCATATATGTATCTCATTATTGTATCTCATAAATGTCAACCTGTGACCCAATCAAACTTTGTTACTATTTAACTTCATTACCTAACAGAATACTCCATTCTACTGATTACACAGCAACACAGTAAATGACCATATGACCTGTCTTTGTAATACTCATTTGTACTAAATTGTTATCTGTTTTACAATAATTTTTGTACCACTGAATATATCATTGCTTAGTTAATCTTAAGTTAATTTTAAGCCTGCCCATAATGCTCTGCATACAAGGGGCTTTGGCATGCTGCACTTTAAAAGTTGTATTCCTTGTACTTCTCTGTATCATGTTCAAATTAATAAATAAATAAAAAATAAATAAATAAATAAATAAGATAAGATAAGATTTCGTTCGGATTTTTAACCCCGTAAGGTTAGCCACCCAGGATAACCCAAGAAAGTCAGTGCGTCATTGAGGACTGTCTAGCTTATTTCCATTGGGGTCCTCAATCTTATCCCCCAGGATGCGACCCACACCAGTCGACTAACACCCAGGTACCTATTTGCTGCTAGGTGAACAGGACAACAGGTATAAGGAAACGTGTCGAAATGTCGCTGAGTAGCATACTACAATGGCAGTGGGTTTGTGTCATCCATCTTTGATATTGTTTTAATGTCACCTTTGCACCATTTATAACATTTCTGGTGTATTTTTAAATGTTTATACAGCAATGTACTGTATATTGTAATAAACAGAATAGAGGAAATCAGCTCTAATATACAGTATTTAGGTGTGCATACTGGTCAGACAACCCATTGTAAGTCCGATTTGTCAGTAAACGAGTACATCGCTAAGTGAGGAGAGGCTGTACATGGTTACAATCATGAACAAATTAATAAGTAAAGAGCCATTCACACGTCCACACCCGGTCACAACTGTAATGAGTTATTAGTGCAAATATTAATTGGGTCGCACACACATGCGCACACGCACACACACACACTGGAGGACAGAAGGGTCAGGGGAGACATGATAATGGCATACAAGATACTGCGGGGAATAGACAAGGTGGACAGAGACAGGATGTTCCAGAGAGGGGACACAGAAACAAGGGGTCACAATTGGAAGCTGAAGACTCAGACGAGTCACAGGGACGTTAGGAAGTATTTCTTCAGTCATAGAGTCGTCAGGAAGTGGAATAGCCTAGCAAGTGAAGTAGTGGAGGCAGGAACCATACACAGTTTTAAGAAGAGGTATGACAAAGCTCGGGAAGCAGAGAGGGAGAGGACCTAGTAGCGATCAGTGAAGAGGCGGGGCCAGGAGCTGAGTCTCGACCCCTGCAACCCCAATTAGGTGAATGCAATTAGGTGAGTACACACACACACACACACACACACACACACACAAAACCCCACCAAGTGCAAAGTCATGAAGATTGGGGAAGGGCAAAGAAGACCGCAGACAGAGTACAGTCTAGGGGGCCAGATTATTATTATAATCAAGGGGGAAGCGCTAAACCCGGAGGATTATACAGCGCCTGGGGGGGGATGTGGAAGGCATTCAGGCTTAATTCGGGGAACTGGAGCACAGATCCAATTCCCTAAATCAAGAGCCCCTCACCAACATCAAGGAACCTTCCTTGAGGGGCTAGGGGGCCAGAGACTACAAACCTCACTCAAGAAAAAAGATCTTGGGGTGAGTATAACACCAGGCACATCTCCTGAAGTGCACATCAACCAAATAACTGCTGCAGCATATGGGCGCCTAGCAAACCTCAGAACAGCATTCCGACATCTCAATAAGGAATCGTTCAGGACCCTTTACACCGTGTACGTTAGGCCCATATTGGAGTATGCGGCACCAGTTTGGAACCCACACCTAGCCAAGCACGTAAAGAAACTAGAGAAAGTGCAAAGGTTTGCAACAAGACTAGTCCCAGAGCTAAGAGGTATGTCCTATGAGGAGAGGTTAAGGGAAATCAACCTGACGACACTGGAGGACAGGAGAGATAGGGGGGACATGATAACGACATACAAAATACTGAGAGAAATTGACAAGGTGGACAAAGACAGGATGTTCCAGAGATTGGACACAGTAACAAGGGGACACAGTTGGAAGCTGAAGACACAGATGAATCACAGGAGGAGAGGTTAAGGGAAATCGACCTGACGACACTGGAGGACAGGAGAGATAGGGGGGACATGATAACAACATACAAAATACTGAGAGGAATTGACAAGGTGGACAAAGACAGGATGTTCCAGAGATGGGACACAGCAACAGGGGGACACAGTCGGAAGTTGAAGACACAGATGAATCACAGGGATGTTAGGAAGTATTTCTTCAGTCACAGAGTAGTCAGGAAGTGGAATAGTTTGGGAAGCGATGTAGTGGAGGCAGGATCCATACATAGCTTTAAGCAGAGGTATGATAAAGCTCAAGGTTCAGGGAGAGTGACCTAGTAGCGACCAGTGAAGAGGCGGGGCCAGGAGGTTGGACTCGACCCCTGCAACCTCAACTAGGTGAGTACACACACACACACGTGCGCACACACACACACACACACACACACACACACACACACACACACACACACACACACACACACACACACACACACACACACATACACACACACACACACACACAGTGTATGTTAGGCCCATATTGGAGTATGCGGCACCAGTTTGGAACCCACACCTAGCCAAGCACGTGAAGAAACTAGAGAAAGTGCAAAGGTTTGCAACAAGACTAGTCCCAGAGCTAAGAGGTATGTCCTACGAGGAGAGGTTAAGGGAAATCAACCTGACGACACTGGAGGACAGGAGAGATAGGGGGGACATGATAACGACATACAAAATACTGAGAGGAATTGACAAGGTGGACAAAGACAGGATGTTCCAGAGATTGGACACAGTAACAAGGGGACACAGTTGGAAGCTGAAGACACAGATGAATCACAGGGATGTTAGGAAGTATTTCTTCAGCCACAGAGTAGTCAGTAAGTGGAATAGTTTGGGAAGCGATGTAGTGGAGGCAGGATCCATACATACCTGGAGTTTACCTGGAGAGAGTTCCGGGGGTCAACGCCCCCGCGGCCCGGTCTGTGACCAGGCCTCCTGGTGGATCAGAGCCTGATCAACCAGGCTGTTGCTGCTGGCTGCACGCAAACCAACGTACGAGCCACAGCCCGGCTGATCCGGAACTGACTTTAGGTGCTTGTCCAGTGCCAGCTTGAAGACTGCCAGGGGTCTGTTGGTAATCCCCCTTATGTGTGCTGGGAGGCAGTTGTATGATAAAGCTCACGGCTCAGGGAGAGTGACCTAGTAGCGATCAGTGAAGAGGCAGGGCCAGGAGCTCGGACTCGACCCCCGCAACCTCAACTAGGTGAGTACAACTAGGTGAGTACACACACACACACACACACACAGACGAGTCACAGGGACGTTAGGAAGTATTTCTTCAGTCATAGAGTTGTCAGCAAGTGGAATAGCCTAGCAAGTGAAGTAGTGGAGGCAGGAACCATACATAGTTTTAAGAAGAGGTATGACAAAGCTCAGGAAGCAGAGAGAGAGAGGATCCAGTAGCGATCAGTGAAGAGGCGGGGCCAGGAGCTGAGTCTCGACCCATGCAACCACAATTAGGTGAGTACACACACACACACTCACACTCACACACACACACACACACACACACACACACACACACACACACACACACACACACACACACACACACACACACACACACACACACACACACACACACGAGGATGAGGCAGG
Source organism: Cherax quadricarinatus (assembly GCF_038502225.1). Lineage (NCBI taxonomy): Eukaryota > Metazoa > Arthropoda > Malacostraca > Decapoda > Parastacidae > Cherax > Cherax quadricarinatus. The sequence goes on along the minus strand of NC_091294.1, from coordinate 10,626,119 downwards.
ACTGCAAAGAGACCTGGACAGGCTGGACATGTGGTCCAGTAACTGGCTTCTCGAATTCAATCCAGCCAAATGCAAAGTCATGAAGATTGGGGAGGGGCAAAGAAGACCGCAGACAGAGTATAGGCTAGGTGGACAAAGACTACAGACCTCACTCAGGGAGAAAGACCTTGGGGTGACCATAACACCGAGCACATCACCGGAGGCACACATCAACCAAATAACCGCTGCAGCATACGGGCGCCTGGTAAACCTGAGAATAGCGTTCCGATACCTTAATAAAGAATCGTTCAAGACACTGTACACTGTGTATGTTAGGCCCATACTGGAGTATGCAGCACCAGTCTGGAACCCACACCTGGTCAAGCACTTCAAGAAGTTAGAGAAAGTACAAAGGTTTGCAACAAGGCTAGTCCCAGAGCTCAAGGGAATGTCGTACGAGGAAAGGTTAAGGGAAATCGGACTGACGACACTGGAGGACAGAAGGGTCAGGGGAGACATGATAACGACATACAAGATACTGCGGGGAATAGACAAGGTGGACAGAGATAGGATGTTCCAGAGAGGGGACACAGGGACAAGGGGTCACAACTGGAAGCTGAAGACTGAGACGAATCACAGGGACGTTAGGAAGTATTTCTTCAGTCATAGAGTTGTCAGCAAGTGGAATAGCCTAGCAAGTGAAGTAGTGGAGGCAGGAACCATACATAGTTTTAAGAAGAGGTATGACAATGCTCAGGAAGCAGAGAGAGAGAGGACCCAGTAGCGATCAGTGAAGAGGTGGGGCCAGGAGCTGAGTCTCGACCCCTGCAACCACAATTAAGTGAGTACAATTAGGTGAGTACACACAGAGTGCCTTTTTTTTTTTTATTGTTCTCATGTCAAAAGATAGACTGGCTCAAAGTCATCATGCAAAAAACCTTAACATGTACTAGGTGGTACTGCTGTAACTTCTGTATCTTCTCATTCACATCCTAAGAAACATGCTAACTAGAAACCATTTTTACTACAAGAATTACAGTAAAACCTTGGTATAACAGAACCTCTATGCAATGGATATTGAATAAATGGCCAAAAAAATCTGGCCAGTGAAAGGCTTGGTAAGTCTGCTGCACAGGGTTATCTGGTAGAATTATCAATGCAGTGGACCAAGTCCACTGGAATGCACAGTTGTCCATAACAGAGGTGTCGAGCAGTACCACCAATGAAGCAGACTTGGTCTGCTTCATTACAGGTTTATCCAGTATGGCTATATTATTTGGTGTCCAAGTTTCCCTGTTCAGTGTTACAATATAACAATGGCCTCTAAAGTACGTGATTAGTAAGTGAGTAAGTAAGTAAGTAAGTTTATTCAGGTATACACAAATACAGTTACATAGAATTATCATACATAGCAGCATGTGTGTAGAGAACCTAGGATAACCCAAAAAAGTCAGACAGAGTGACTTATTTCCATTGGGGTCCTTTTACCTTATTATTATAATATAAAGGTTATAATATTTTCTTATTATTCTACAATGAAGATAACATTGTTGCATGTTTAACAGGGTGATGGTGCCAAGAAGAAGCATTTGAATTTAAGAACTGAGTGTTTTCCAGACACTATCTAGGAACTTGATTGCCGTCATCCCAGCTTCCTTTGTATACAACCATAGTTGTGTCACATTTCTAGTAAGCACAAAGAAGCAACTTTTGCTGGGTTCCTGGATGAGCTGAAGTTCAGGATAATGAACACTCAGACTCAGCCACTCGGTTATCTCTTCACAAACTACCAATTTCTTGCAGGGGTATTCCTTTCTCAGACTATTTGTCAGGGCTTTTTTAACAACTACGAAACTGCTGTCAGCAGTGTTGGTCTGTGTTAGAATGTGACATTGTTCCCTATCAAATCACAATTGAGTGTCTGGCCATCTTCCTACCACTGTCTAGTTTGGGAATTACACTTTCACAGTTATGAATTAGACACTGAAGAATTACACATAGATTACTACATGAAGAAACACACACACCACCTATCTACAGGGACTGCTCCCCTTGATAAGGACGGACAACACACATACTGTCAAGACACCGTCGTTATGGCGACACCTGACACATTAAGCTGTATAGCCCTTGTGGCTTAGCGCTTCTTTTTGATAATAATAATAATAATAATAATAATAATAATAATACAGGGACTGCCAAGTTGCACTGTCACTTTCCATATATTAATAGACAGTCCTGTATATCAGAAAATACCTAGAATTCACTAGGTTTTTTTTTTTTTTTTTTAACAGACACAAACCTTTTGCACCAACTATAACTTTAACACACACAGTATTGTAAAGAGCCATCAACGTGTAATGGGGTTGTTTGCAGTTTTTCGTGGTGCTTAGTAACTACTGGCATGCTAGCACTCTTTTCATCAAACACTCACTTCACCCCCCTCTCCTCTTATCTCAGTTGTGCTTTATTATACCCACACTAACCCTCATCTCAACTAACCCCTACCCATAGTGCTGTATGATGCATATGGGTTTAGCACATTTTTTGTGCATAATAATAATAATAATAATAATAATAATAATAATAATAATAATAATAATAATAATAATGATAATAATAATAATAATAATAATAATAATAATAATGTTGAAAAGCAGGAGATGGAGATCATTTTGAGCCCAAATACTTTTGAGAAAAGTTGCCAGATAGTAGCTTTAATAAAAGTAGTGATGCTTTAAAGTCTCTCTCCCTCAGAGACATCATTTGTTGCATGTTTAACAGGAAATGTCCTAGTATATCAGACAGGAGTAGAGAAGGGTACAGCTAGACTAGTATTGGCATTACCAGAGGCATAGGTATGGTGTGCCTCCCTTCACTGAGTATTGATTGATCTCCATCTCCACCATCACCATATTAATATCAAAAGATCTCTGGGAAGATCAGCAGCTGAAGACGAAGATAATGCCATATACAGTGGACCCCCGCCTTATGATATTAATATGTTCCTGAGAGCTCATCGTAAGCTTAAATTATCATTAGCCGAATTAATTTTCCCCGTAAGAAATAATGGAATTCAAATTAATCCGTTCCTGACACCCCAGAGTATGAAAAAAATTTTTTTTACCACGTGAAATATTAATTTTAATACACACAAACTGAAGAAGACATGCACAATTACTACTCTACTAAGAATAGAATACATGACACTTACCTTTATTGAAGATCTGGTGATGACTGATGGGATGGGAGGAGGGGAGAGTGTAGAAGTTATTGTTTAGAAAGGGAATCCCCTTCCATTAGGACTTGAGGTAGCAAGTCCTTTTCCGGGGTTTCTTCCCTTCTTCTTTTAATGCTACTAGGACAAGCTTGAGAGTCACTGGACCTCTGTCGCACAACAAATCTGTCCACAGAGCTCTGTATCTCCCGTTCCTTTAAGACTTTCCTAAAATGGGCCATAACATTGTCATTGTACAGGTTGCCAACACGGCTTGTAGTAGTTGTGTCAGGGTGATTTTCATCCATAAAGGTTTGCAGTTCAACCCACTTTGCACATACTTCCTTAATCTCTTTTTTCAATTCCATACTAATTCTCGCCCTTTTTACCACAGGGATGGCACTAGAAGCTTTCTTGGGGTCCATGGTGACTTATTTTGCAGTTACAAGCACTAAAAACACTGGGATAATGTGAAATGTACCGAATGTATGCGTAGATGTGACCGCACTGGCTGGCTTGTAAACACTGGCGCTGAGGCCACACGTGGGACGTGTCCCAGATGAATCACGTAAGGCGAGTTTTTTATCTTGAGGCGAGGCAAAATTTTTGCGTTCAAATGCTTCGTATGGCGGATTTAATGTAATGCGATGCGTTCATAAGGCGGGGTCCACTGTACTAGATGCGACTGAAAGAAGGAATCAGAGTCAGTTATTCACTGGAGCAATGGACAGGAAGGGCATCTTTAGAGATCAGGATTATGGGTCATCCAAAAATTCAAGATATTGTAGTAATCAGAAGGTGCCTTCTTGTTGAGGTATCACTTAGTGTACTTGTTGTATCCCTGTTTTTCATAAGAGTACCTTGCACCCATCTGCCAACTCTCTCTCGTACAGAGTAATTTCATTGTACAAATTTGAAATTCTCCCTCTTCTTACTTCTTAAATAGTAGCAACATTTCCCCATTTACTATAATCTGTTTTTGCTTATAGTGTGTGACTTGATCTGAACTGTAACAAATATATTTTTCCTTGTGACATGACTGTTAATGCTGACTACTGATGCTGCCACTGCCATTAATGCTGCTATTCATTCATGCTGCTGGTGTTGCCACTGATGTTGCTAACGCTGCTCCTGCTGCTGACGTTGCTATTACAAGGCAAAGTCCACTGATGGTCCATCCTATAATGCAGGTTCTCTGATCTCTTGACTGCAACTAATTATCTGCATCACCTCAGGTCCCATTCCCCATATTTCTGCTGAAGTCCTCTCCTCAGTGCTTCCAGCTTTCATTCTCTGGTGTCTTTTTTCCCTCTGCCGTGTGACAAACTTCACACTTTCCAGCAAAGAAGATTGTAATTGCTTAACTGGGAAGGTTAGTTACCCAGGATAATCCAACAAAGCCATTGTCATCAGGTTGTCTGGCTTATTTCCACTGGGGGCCCTTCAATCCTCTCCCAGGGTGCACTCCCACAACAGTCAGCTAACTCCCAGGTTCCTACTTACTGCTAGGTGAAAAGGGGCATCAGCTGTAGAGAAATATGCTCAGCATTTTCGTTTGTCTGGGGTCTGAACCCCATTCCCTCAGTTGTGACCTGAGGTCATTACCAATTGAGCCACAAACATTTTATGTAAGCTACCAGCACCTTATAAACATACTAAAAATAGTAATCAGCATGTTGTGGAGGTGAGTTATTGACACTAAACTTGAAAAATAATTACAGAATTTTTAGGGACTATAAGTTCCATGTATAAAGACTATTTTTTTCCCATTTACTATTAGCTGTGTGGTGAAATATTTCACCTTGATAATGTTAAGGGTTGGGCTGTAAAATTTTGTGTTCATTTCAAACTTAATGTTTAGGGGTTATTCCATCAAATTAATTTTAAAAAATAATAAAAAGAAGCATGAAGTATTTAATTTTAGCAAAATGAATCGGATTTTTTTTCAAACATTTTTCTTATCAGCAAGAGAGAGAGAGAGAGAGAGAGAGAGGCTGGCTGGGCTGGGCTGGGCTGGGCTGGGCTGGGCTGGGCTGGGCTGGGCTGGGCTGGGCTGGGCTGGGCTGGGCTGGGCTGGGCTGGGCTTGGCTGGGCTTGCTTTGATTATTGCCCATTTTATTTTGTGCATTTATCTGTAATGTTTATTTGACTTCAAAAAATCATTACATATTATTATCTTTTAAGGTGATGAAGTCACAGCTCACCATCTGGTGGAAGCTGGAGACAATAGTGTTGGAGTGATGGATGAAATGGATGAAGATGAAAATACCCTGGAGGTCTCCTCCATGATAACACATGATGGTGGACACTCAATTGATCACACAACTCTACAAAATGAAGTACATTATGTTACAACAGATGAGTCGGGACACTCGGTCACTGTGGTGTACCCTCAGTCTGCTCTGCCTATGATCCGGACACCAGATGGAAGTTTGGTCAACTTTGTTGATCTTCCTGGAGTACATGGTGAACTGGGGCTAGATCAAGGGGAGTTGACAGGTGAAACAGGTATGGTGCTCCAACAAGATTTCCCCGGAGAAGGACCAATCACTGTGGTGACTGCAGATGACACCGGGGAGCAACTCGCTCTTCTAGATCAAGAACATGGCCACTCGACTGTCACCATGACCAGTGGGGAGGGAGCACAAGCCATCACTTACCTCACTGCTGCAGAGGATACTGGGGATGGGTCTGCTTCAGCCTTATTAGGTGAGCAACTAATTCAGATCCCTGCAAGTGATCAGTCAGGATCAGCACACACCATTACTCTGCCCCTCTCATTTCTAAATGATAGTGCTGGGGTTTCCATATTACAAGGGCTTAGCCATCTTCAGTTACCATTAGTAGGAGAGACTGGTGGAGATTCAATTACATTAACTTCTCCAGTTGACTCAGATAACATTGCTTCAGTCAGTGGTGCAGATGTGACACACAGTCAAGTTCTGTCAGTACTGCAGTCATCAACTATACCTACTACAGCCAGTGGGACATTCAATGTTATGACTTCTCAGTCTAGCATTCACAGTGATCACAATAGACTACCAACTACTCAACACCTTCATGTTCCAAATGCAACATCCAGATCTCATCATTCTTTAAGTACAAAGTCTGTCGTCCTGAAGACAACTAGCCCTTTATCAGGGAAGCAGAATTCTAGTCAGCAACCTCGAAAATTCCTTGGCACTGGTCCACTGGCTATATCTGCACAGGGTGTTGTTCAGAGGATTGGAAACCGGATGGTTACTGTCCTGCCACGTCCAGAAGATCTAAAAAAGTTGAAAGAAAGCAAATCTTTAATCGTAAGTGTCAAAGGTTCTGGTGATTCTGATCTTTATGGGTCAAAAAGTCCTCGAACCAGAAAAATCCCAGTGCCTGTACGACCACATCAACGCTATGGAAGGAGAGGCAGGGGAGTAGGACGAGGCAGACCATCCTCTGTGTCTAGAATTGATGATAGAGAAGATAATGACCAAATTGCTAAAACTATTTCACTTTTGAAGAAGGAAGCCCCAGGTGATTCTATATTGCTTGCTGAGACCTCTGGGGATCATCACTTGGATGGATGCATCAAATTGGAGGACTCAGGGAGTGAAGGCATTGTGGTAGACATGACTCTGCCAGGGGGGTCACCAGCATCGGCTGTACTGGTCAAAGGTCCACCGGAGGATGAGGAATATATTCTACCAGATTTAGATCCCACACTGCCAGTTACTTCTCGCCGTGGACGTCGTAAAAAGAGAGGTCGTGGGCGTCCCAGAGGGACGTATGTTATATCATCCACAGGTCGGAGGCCAGGAAGACCAAAGAAGGTACAGCACTATTTAACTTCTCTATTTGTGAATTTTTATTGTTGTGTAATTATTTGAACAAATTTATAATAGTTATAACAACATTTTTATTTCAAAAATTTAATTTTTAAATTTGTGATTAATAAATAGTAGTAATCTTCAATGATTAAAATGACTGTAAGATCCTGTTTTTCAACTGTCAGCATTATAATTAGTTAAATTTTCAAATTTTTCCTTAATGTGTCAGAGTCTGATCTAATAGTAATTATAGGAGCTTTACCTGGTGGCCATCTAACTCAGATCACTTTGGTATAATACAGTAGCTGGAATCCCTCACACTTAATTTCTTTATGCACTCCAACCTGCATTTACAAAAAATGTGTGACACTAGCCTTCCTACATGCTTTTGTATTCATTAAAATAGATTCAGTTACAAACAGTTTGTTTTTGTAAGTCAGAACCCAGGAGCAGAATTCGCTCATTAGTTGAGACCTTTATTTAGTACTGTATCTACAAGAATAACATCAATTCATTTACTGCATCAGCAAGTCATGCTATTACACACTTGACGGGAATGCATCAACTGAAAAATGTAATTATCTGATGTACTCCAGGTCCTGCATAAGTCAGAGAACAAGATCTTCACAGTGCAGTAACTCTTAGTACCTGATTGAAAAGAAAACAAATTTGAAAGGGATGTCAGTTTTTAACATGCGAAATACACTTTAATATTTCAAACAATTCAGGTTGAGACTCTGCTTGAAGGGCCTCATGGAGCTCGCATGATACACACTGGACCTGACACTCGATTGGATGGCCAGCATGAGGATCAAGGTTTGTTACTGTACAAATTTAAAGACTTCATTTGTCTTGCAGTTCTATAAATAACTTAAATTTTTAACAAAATGAAGAATGATACCAACAGTGTTAATTTACTTTAATAAAACTTATGTTAGACAATGCATTATCCAAGTAGATGATTAATTATATAAACTGTCTACTTATGTGAGTATATTTGTTTTAACTGAATAACAGTAAAAATAAACCAAGTTTGTGTGAACTGAATAATTTATTTACCATATGTTGAAAATTGTTACATGTTTTATAGAGAAACATGAAACATGGCAAAATGAAGTTATATGTTGCAATCTGAAAACTGGCTATGCAGTATTTTGTTGAATATTTTACAGAAAATGACTTGTCAGAAAATGTTCCAACAATTGAGCTAGCAGGTGTAGAGGGAAGTGATGGACTACAAGAGCTGCGAGTGTTAGAGATGGGGAATCTCAAGCAAGAACCACTTGATTTTGAGCTCAAGAAGGAAGAGGAAGTGGACCCTAACAAGAGGAAGCTACCGCCTAGACGAAGGGGATTAAGGTAATACACATACATCTGTTCTGGAAGTTTTTAGCACATTCTGCTGTTCGTTCCTACATGCATAAATGTGTTCATTGAGGCGGCTGTCGAGGTTTCTTGATGCTTCACCTACATAAATCTTGTCGCAGCCTCCACAGGGTATAGTGTAAACCCCTGCATTGACTGGTTCATGGTGCTTGGATTTTGTTCTGGTTAGATCCTTTATCGAAGTGCTGGAAGCGATGGCGACTCTGGTGTTAGCTTGTGAAAGTACTTTAGAAACGTTCAGTGTAACCTGGCTGTTGGGAAGAATTATAACGTTGTTGGGAGTGGTGTTGGTGCGTGGGGAATTAATGATCTGAAGAGCTCTTTTCTTGCAGTCTTTGATGAAAAAGGAAGGAAAATATAAATCTGTGAAGGTTCGGTGAATGTATGTACATTCCTCGTCAATTTTTTTTTTTAAATTCTTGGACCCTGTGGACATGTCTCAGACTTTGGGTCTGGACCCTGAAAGGGTTAAGGACATTTGTGCAAAGTGGAATGAAGTGCAAACTTTAATGGATGAACATCACCCTGACACAGCTGTTGCAGGCCGTGCTGGCAACATCTGCAATGACAGTGTTGTGTCCCATTTTAGGGAAATCTCAAAGAGACGCCAGAAACAGTTCTCTGGACAGATTTTTGGTGTGAGAGGGGTTCAGTGACTCTCAAGTTGGTCCTAGTGGCATTAAAAAAAAAAGAAGGGAAGTTTTTTTTTTCTCAACAAACTGGCCGTATCCCACCAAGGCAGGGTGTCCCAAAAAGAAAAACAAAAGTTTCTCTTTTTAAATTTAGTAATTTATATGGGAGAAGGGGTTACTAGGCCCTTGCTCCCGGCATTTTAGTCGCCTCTTACAACACGCATGGCTTACAGAGGAAGAATTCTGTTCCACTTCCCCATAGAGATAAGAGGAAATAAACAAGAACAAGAACTAGAAAGAAAATAGAAGAAAAGCCAGAGGGGTGTGTGTATATATATGCTTGTACATGTATGTGTAGTGTAACCTAAGTGTAAGTAGAAGTAGCAAGACGTACCTGAAATCTTGCATGTTTTTTTTTTTTTCAACAAGTCGGCCGTCTCCCACCGAGGCAGGGTGACCCAAAGAGAAAGAAAATCCCCAAAAAGAAAATATTTTCATCATCATTCAACACTTTCACCTCACTCACACATAATCACTGTTTTTGCAGAGGTACCCAGAATACAACAGTTTAGAAGTATATACATATAAAAATACACAATATATCTCTCCAAACTGCCAATATCCCAAACCCCTCCTTTAGAGTGCAGGCATTGTACTTCCCATTTCCAGGACTCATGTCCGGTTATATAAAATAACCGGTTTCCCTGAATCCCTTCACTAAATATTACCCTGCTCACACTCCAACAGATCGTCAGGTCGCAAATACCATTTGTCTCCATTCACTCCTATCTAACATGCTCACGCACGCTCGCTGGAAGTCCAAACCCCTCGCCCACAACACCTCCTTTACCCCCTCCCTCCAACCTTTTCGAGGACGACCCCTACCCCGCCTTCCTTCCCCTACAGATTTATACGCTCTCCTTGTCATTCTACTTTGATCCATTCTCTCTAAATGACCAAACCACCTCAACAAACCCTTTGACTAATACTTTCATTAACTCCACACCTTCTCCTAATTTCCACACTCAGAATTTTCTGCATAATATTTACACCACACATTGCTCTTAGACAGGACATCTCCACTGCCTCCAACCACCTCCTTGCTGCAGCATTTACAACCCAAGCTTCACACCCATATAAGAGTGTTGGTACTATTATACTTTCATACATTCCTTTTTTTGCCTCCATAGATAACATTTTTTGCCTCCATATATATCTCAATGCACCACTCACCTTTTTTCATTCATCAATTCTGTGATTAACCTCATCCTTCATAAATCCATCCGCTGACACGTCAACTCCCAAATATCTGAAAACATTCACTTCTTCCATACTCCTCCTCCCTAATTTGATATCCAATTTTTCTTTATCTAAATCATTTGATACTCTCATCACCTTACTCTTTTTCTATGTTCACTTTCAACTTTCTACCTTTACACACATTCCCAAATTTGTCCACTATCCTTTGCAATTTTTCTTTAGAATCTCCCATAAGCACAGTATCATCAGCAAAAAGTAACTGTGTCACTTCCCATTTTGTATTTAATTCACCCATAATTTAATCCCACATATGATACCATGTACCCATGGTACATGGTATCATATGTTACAGGGTACCATTTGGTACACTGTACTATATGGTATAGGGTACCATACATGTAGACAGCCTGTGCTGTCTGCACAGACAGCCCATGCTGTCTGCCAGCTTAGTTCATATTTCGCGCCATGCTGGTGCTGCCACCTATAGGCGTTGCCACTTCAGCCTGCCTGCCCTTGCCTCACTCTCACTCACACAGCAGCCTAGCAGGAAGACACAAGGCCTAGTAGCTCCTCTCGTGGGATGGCTCTGCCCGGGCCATGGGCACAACACACAAGCCTGTGTCCCCACCACGACTTAACAATAAAGTAAAAAGCCTCCAAAGAAGTTTATCATTTGAACCCCGCTACCATACTACCAAATAAACTCGTTATAAATGGTAGCAGCAGTGGTCGCAGCAGTTGTGTTTGCCCAGAGAGAGGAAGGAAGAGGTATGAAGTCATCTTCACTTCATCATCCTATACAAGAAGCATCCGTCTCTCAGCGAGTTATCCTGATGTCGTGTCTGCACGTTTGAGCATCCAGACACAGGTACAAGCAGGATCCAGCCGAAATTTGCCGAAATTCTCCGAGAATTGTAAGTGACCCCACGCTACAGCGTCCCACGCTGTTTCTCAAGTCACGTGTTCAGCGTCACTTGTATGTTGCTGTTGTTGTTCAGCTCAGCACAGCTGTTTCAGCAAGCCAGAGGTGAGTTTTGTGGCGATTTCTGCGTCCAGTGTGTTTCCCTGTGTTTGTGGGTGGGAGGAGGAGGAATGGCCAGATGCTCCCTCGCCATACACTCATCCACGCTCCTCGCCACCACACTACCATACACCACTCACCACTGCCCACTCCCTCTGCTGTGTTTTCTGCTGTTTTCCGTGTGAATTCATTGCCAGAACTGTGTATCCAAGTGCCCGAGGCCACTCGAAGCTACGTGGATCAGCATGCCACATAGATCATGACGCCACGTGGATCCCGATGCCACGTGGGTGTGGGCGATGTCACGTAGATCTACCAGCCACGTGAGTTACCAGATGTCTCAGGCCTCATGCTGTGGTCTGCTGCCCGCATCACATCGACGTCACCCACGATGCTGCCCGACTTCATGATGTCACGATGTCTGCCTGACATCACCTCGAGATGTCTGCTGACATCACAGTGCTGCTGACGTCACCTCGCAACATCACGCCTGACATCACATGATGTCACATCGAGTGTTTCTAGTAATTATTTTTGTATTGTCGAGAAGATTGAGAGAAGATATATGTCGTGTGTTAATTAATTCCTCTCAGTCAGTGTTCTCACATTTTAGTATATATCTTAGTGTCAGTTTTGTGCACAGAAAAGCATCATTTGCTAGTTTAAGCCATGTTGTACTGCATGTACCGCGGGTGTGTAAAGTTTCCGTGTGTCCAGTGAGGTCTCAGCCAGACCTGAGTAGCACCACTGTGTTAAGTCACCCGTGTGACCAGTGTGTTTGACAGCTGATGTCAAGACAGCCTCGAGTGACCGAGCCCTCTTGTACAGAAAGCTTTTATGCTCGTGATGTTCTGCAGAATCGTACCTGCTACGATTCCCATCGAGATTTGTTTCACTTTACCTCCAGACCTTCAGAATGCAGTTATATGTAGAGAAACAAGTCTGGGGACGCTTAGACTAACCTCTGCTATAACTCCAACTGTCGAGAGAATGACACGCTGTGTCAGCCTTGTGTCACAAGCTTCAGTGAGCAGCCTGCACAAAGATGTCGCTTTGACCGCTAGCTCTCTCACTGCAGTCTGGTGTATGATGTTACGACTCCCAGATGTTTCGCCCAGTCGTCTCTGCCACGACTCGCTCCACAACTCGCTCCACGCTCGCCGGCAGTGACAGCCCAGGGACAGTACCAGTCAAGAAGTGTCCTCCTTAGTCGCTTGCCAGAAGTCCTGCCCAGTTGCTGAGTTTTGTCGACGCCTCACTCGTGGGCACCAGCATGTCGTGCCCCAGGTTGAGTGAAACCTGCAACGACTCCTACGATGACTGCTTCACCGTTCCAGAGGAGACAGTACCCTGTTACGTCACAGCTCAGCCGCAGCGATGTCTCCTGTGTTGCAGTATCTGTCCAGACGCAGGAAGGCGTGCAGTGATGCCCATCGATGCTCACTGCCTATGACCACGATGTTTAGCACACCCCACATGTTTTTTCTTCCCTCCCTGTAGGAAGTTTTTTTTCCATGTCCATATGTATATATATGTTTTTATTTTGTGTTCTGTGCCCTGTTCCTACGAGAGAGACCGAGTTCCTTTTACCACCAGTATCGTCGCGTCGGGACGACGCGCGGTAGGTGGCCGAGTGTATGTAGACAGCCTGTACTGTCTGCACAGACAGCCCATGCTGTCTGCCAGCTTAGTTCATATTTCGCGCCATGCTGGTGCTGCCACCTATAGGCGTTGCCACTTCAGCCTGCCTGCCCTTGCCTCACTCTCACAGCAGCCTAGCAGGAAGACACAAGGCCTAGTAGCTCCTCTTGTGGGATGGCCCTGCCCGGGCCATGGGCACAACACACAAGCCTGTGTACCCACCACTACATTAACAATAAACTAAGAAGCCTCCGAAGAAGTATATCATTCACACCCCGCTTTCAGCCCTACCAAATAATCTCGTTATATACAGTACAGGATACCATATGGTGCAGGGTACCATATGGTGCACAGTACCATATGATACAGGGTACCATATGGTGCAGAATACCATATGGTGCAGGATACCATAGGGTACAGGGTACCATATGGCACAGGACACCATATGGTACAGGATACCATGTGGTACAGTTACAGAGATCCCTATGGAAATAAGTCACCCTGACTTTTTTGGGTTATCCTAGGAGTTTGTACATATGCTGCTATGTATGATAATCTATGTAACTGTATTTGTGTACACCTGAATAAACTTTCTCAAGCAGATGTGGCATCTTAAGTTTATTTAGGTATACACAAATAAAGTAACATAGATTATCATACATTGCAGCATATGTTTGGAGAACCTAGGATAACTACAGAAAGCCAGACAGACTTATTTCCATTAGGGTCCCTGTACCCTGTACCATATGGTACAATGTACCATAAGGTATAATGTACCATATAGTACAATGTATTATATGGTACATTGTACCATATGGTGCCATTGTACCATATGATATGATTGTATGACATGGCACCATTGTACCATATGGTACATTGGTACCATATGGTTCAAAACTGTAGAATTCCTCTTCAGATCCACTTCCATCAGTCTTAGAACTGTAAGTTGTGAAGAGGAGAGTCAGAATTCGCCAGGAGAGTGAGTGGGGAGTGAGCTTCTTTGCCGTGAGGCATGATGAACAAAGCTACTTTGGCTTCGTTCCCACAATGCCATGCAGGCATCCAGATTTTTTCTATAGTGCGCACACTGACCACCCAGACCCATTCTCTCAGATGTAGGCCTACCAGCCTTCTTGCGCTAAATTTGACGCCGCTAGAATTTTGGTGTAAATCTACAGTTTGGACTCTAAACGTAAAGCCGTAGATCTACGAAAGGGTTAAAGATAGATTTACATGCACAAAAGAATGAACATTCAACATGACACTTACCTTTATTGAAGGCTGTTGTTGATGGATGGAAGACAGGGAGGAGTGGAGAGGGATGAGAGGTTATTGTTTGGAAGGGGAATCCCCCTCCATAATGACTCTAGGTACCAAGTCCACCCCTGGGGTCACTTCCCTCCTTTGTTTTTTAATGCCACTAGGACCAGCTTGAGAGTCACTGGACTCCTGTTGCACAAAATATCTGTCCAGTATAGGTCTGTTTCTGGTGTCTCTAAGATTTGCCTAAAATGGGATATGGCATTGTCATTGTAAAAGTCGCCAGCACGGATTGCAGCAGCTTTCTCAGGGTGATGTTCCTCCACAAATGAATGCACCCTAGTCCATATTCCACAAATCTTCTTAATCTCTGAAGAAGGCACCTTCTTCCATCTCTCTTCCTCCTCCTCTGAAGCAATTTCTTGAGCTGTGATCTGTTGCTGTTGCAGATGAAGCTCTTGCAGCACATCAGTGGTTAGCTCTTGATTGTGGTCCTCCACCAACTCTTCCACAGCCTGGCCACTCACATCCAACCCCATAGAATTCCCCAATGCCACAATTGATTGCAAAACAGGTGTAGGAGTGTAGGGTCGACAGGGTCAGCCTGAAACCCTTCAAAATCCTTCTTTTGGACACAATCTGTCCACAATTTTTCCCAAGCAGAGTTCATCATCCTGGAAGTCACTCCCTGCCAAGCTTTATCTATAAGGCTTATGCATTGGAAGATATTGAAGTGATTCTTTCAGAACTCTCTTAGGGTCAATTCAGAGTCCAAGGTTATGTCAAAGCACCTTTGAAACATTGCTTTGGTGTACAGGTTTTTGAAGTTTGCAATGATCTGCTGGTCCATGGGCTGGATGAGAGGAGTGGTATTAGGAGCAAGAACTTCACTGTTACAAAACTGAATTCCTTAGACAATTGGTCTTCCGAGTCTGGAGGATGAACAGGAGCATTGTCCATTAACAGGAGGCACTGGAGTGGCAATTTATTATCCAGGAGGTATTTCTTCACACTTGGGCCAAACACTTCATTGAACCATTCCAGGAAAATTTCCCTTGTGACCCATGACCTACTGTTAGCCTTCCACATCACGCACAATTTACTCTTGACAACACTGTTTTTCTTAAACACTGGGATTTTCAGAGTGATACACCAGTAAAGGCTTCACTTTGAAATCCCCACTAGCATTACCACACAACAAGAGAGTTAGCCTGTCTTTCATAGGCTTGTGTCCTGGAAGTGCCTTTTTCTCCTGCGTGATGTAGGTCCTCTTTGGCATTTTCTTCCAAAACAGGCCTGTTTCATCACAATTGAACACTTTTCGGCCTCTACAAAGTCTTTGAATTACCACACGAATTTTTCAGCTGCATATTTGTCTGAACTGGCATCCTCACCATGCTTTACAACACTGTGTATGCCACTTCGCTTCTTGAACTTTTCGAACCAGCCTTTGCTGACCTTAAATTCACCATCATCAGCACTTAATTCAGTCAGTTTCTTTATGAAATCTTCATACAACTGCCTTGCCTTTTTCACAAATTATTGACTGTACAACGCTATCTCCTGCTAATTCTTTCTCTCTGATCCACACCAACAACGATATCTCCACTTCAAATTCAAATTCAAATTTATTCAGTTGTTTGTAATCTCTGTTTGGTTATTGCATTCACCCCTTTTGCAACATCAGCTTCCATGATTTCTTTTCTCTTTGCCACAATGGAGCTGATGGTTGATGGCGCCTTCCCATACATCCTGCCGAGTTCAGCAATGCGTATGCCACTATCATTTTTGAACGATATCTTTTTTCATTTATACGGTATTCCTCACTTTCTTTACCAAAGGACTGGCACTAGGAGCTTTCTTTGGGGCCATGGTGGCTCATTTAGGAGTCACACACAGTAAACAAGTGCCAAAAACAATGGATTATTATGAAATCTTTTGTATGACCTTGCAGGATATGTTGTCACCGAGAAACAACGTGACACTGCCTGAGAATGCGTGTGGGAGGCGGCTTTGTCTGCACGCTGGGCACTGGACAGGTTCCATACCATTGATGAAAATGGAGGAAATCGACGAAAATGGAACCAATATTTTGACAAAAAGTTGGCGAAAACGGAAATCGGCGATAACAGAGATTGATGAAAAGGGAGGGTCCACTGTATATGCTTGTACATGTATGTGTAGTGTGACCTAAGTGTAAGTAGAAGTAGCAAGACATACCTGAAATCTTGCATGTTTGTGAGACAGATAAAAGACACCAGCAATCCTACCATCATGTTAAACAAGTACAGGTACACAAGTACACTCACTTGGCAGGATGGTAGTACATACCTCCCTGGGCGGTTGCTGTTTACCCACCTACTACCTAGAAGACAAATGAGAGACCTATAATAAATTATTTAAAAATATATAAAATTATTTATACATTAGGAGATTGGTGATTCACTAGAAACTCATCCTATTTCATTCACACCAATATTCATCTCTCTAGGCTCTAGCAGGATTGGTCTCATTCTGCTGCATTCAATTTAGGCCTCTGCTCATATGTCATTACCTGTGACTAGTGCCCTCTAGTGATCCATGCAGTGCTCAAATCAATACACTGTACTTAACATCTAGTACAAAATTACCAAGAAGAGTAGTATTCTAAGAGGGCCACCAGGGCTCTTTCTTAGAAATGCATTCAGTGTAAGAAAATGTAAGAGCTGGACTAAAGGAGTTTTCATTTTATACTTACATGTTCAATGGTTATTATTATGAATATATATTCAGAGGAATAAAATTTTGTTTTTAATATGTAATCTAATGGCACTGTGGAAGGTAATAAATTTTCATCTAAACTGTTCAGCAACTTTGGAAAACTGTCATAATTTCAAATGTGCCCCATAATATCTTATCATATATAAGATATAGTACACAATACCTTTGATAAGTATTACACTGGTATTGTATGGAAATTTAAAAATTATTCAGTATTCACATTGCACTAATAAATATTAAAATTATATATTTATCATCCTAAGTAGTTCTAGTAGTATAAAAGTTATTAAATTTAAGGTACGAGAAAATGATCCAGGCCTTAAAAAAACGTGAAAATGATGATGATGACTTTTCTATGGGTGAAGAAGATGACTTTTCACCTGACTACTTGACACACCGGCGGCCACCACCGGCGCCACGAACAAGAGGAGCGTCAGGACCAGGCAAACGAGGTATTAAAACATTTAACATGTATTTATGTGAAGCACAAAACCCATGATTATCTTAACAGTGTGAGTATTTGTAGTTTCAGGGCCAGAACTAAGCTTGTGGTGTCCAATCTTCAGTATTTTATCTATTATAAAGTTTTAAAAGCTTCTGTGGTTGTAACACTTGCTACCTCTTCTCAAAAAAATATTCCATTGATCTCCCATTTTGCAAAGAAAATCTTTTTAGTGACTGTGTTGGGCCATTCAGGGCAGGATTGATGAAGCTGAATCCTGCCACCTTTATTAATAACAAGACAAGCACACTGATCATTATGTGAAGCATGAAGATGCAGTCTTCTTGAGAGCAGTCACCATGGTTAATACAGCCTCTCCTCATTTAACAACGGAGTTCCGTTCCTGAGACCACGTCGTTAAATGAATTCATCGCTAAGTGAGGCCTTACTATAATGGTACTGAATTTGTGTCAATCATCTTTGATATTCTTTTAATATCACCTTTGCACCATTTATAACATTTCTGGTATATTTTTAAATGTTTATAAAATAGTGTGCTGTATATTGTAATAAACAGAATAGGGGAAATCAGCTCTAATATACATTATTTAGGTATGCATACTCCACAGAGAGCCTGTCGTAAGTCCGAGGCGTCAGTAAACGAGTACGTTGCTAAGTGAGGAGGGGCTGTAATTATAGTCACATTTTTTATTGTCATTGTCATTTCTTTCCATTTCAACCATGTAATGCACTCTTAATTTTTTCATTGGCATGCCTTGTATTCTTCTGCAATGCAGATTACAGTACATTGCTTGTATTTTTTTATGATTGTGTTATATAATATAAAATTTATTTTGAAGGGCGCCCAAGGAAAGATCGGCCACCTCCAACAGAGATCAAAATGGAGCCAGACACTCGGCATCATATTCTAGGAGGAACAATAGATGACACTCACATTAGTGAAGGTGGAGCTGGTGACTTAGTTACCAGCGTCACTGAGGGAGATTTAACAGATGCAGACAAGCACAACTTGCTTATTACATTCCAAAGGCCAGAGACTGGAGAGATGGTGATCACTATGCTTCCACCACCACCTACAACACAGCATCACAATGAATTGCATGACCACACTACTACTGGTCAGTCACAAGTTGTTTTCACCTGTTTTTTTAGTCTCTTATATATTTAAAAATAAAAATTTGAAATAACCTTTGAACTTTCCTCTTAACTTCATTTGGCAGATGTGAATTAGCTCTTTCAGATTTATTTAAACTTAAACTTACTATGCCTCTTTACTATTTGTATATTGAAGTGTTTTCTGATGTCTCTTTGTAATTACTTATTTGTAGATACAAGAATAGAGCTATGACTGAGTATACCTGGAGTATACCTGGAGTATACCTAGAGAGGGTTTCAGGGGTCAATGCCCCTGCAGCCTGGTCTATGACCAGGCCTCATGGTGGATCAGGGCCTGATCAACCAGGCTGTTACTGTTGGCCGCATGCAACCCGACGTACAAACCACAACTTGGCTGGTCAGGTACTGACTTTAGGTGCCTGTCCAGTGCCTTATTGACGACAGCCAGGGGTCTATTGGTAATCCCCTTAATGTATGTTGGGAGGCAGTTGAACAGTCTTGGGCCCCTGACACTTGTTGTGTTGTTTCTTATCGTGCTAGTGGCGCCCCTGCTTTTCATTGGAAGGATGTTGCATCGTCTGCTGAGTCTTTTGCTTTCATAGAGAGTGATTTTCGTGTGCAAGTTTGGTACTAATCCTTTTAAGATTTTTCAAGTGTATATAAACATGTATCCCTCCTGCCTGCATTCTAGGGAGTACAGGTTGAGGAACTTTAAGCGTTCCCAGTAATTGAGGTGTTTTATCACAGTTATGCGTGCAGTGAAGGTTCTCTGTACATTTTCTAGGTCAACAATTTCACCTGCCTTGAAAGATGCTGCTAGTGTGCAGCAATATTCCAGCCTATATAGAACAAGCACCCTGAAGAGTTTCATCATGGGCTTGGCATCCCTAGTTTTGAAGGTTCTCATTATCCATCCTGTCATTTTTCTAGCAGATGTGATTGATAAAATGTTGTGGTCTTGAAGGTGAGATCCTCTGACATTATCACTCCCAGGTTTTTTATATTAGTTTTTTGCTCTATTGTGTAGTTGGAATTTGTTTCATACTCTGATACAGTTTTAATTTCCTCACATTTTCCATATCGGAGTAATTGAAATTTCTCATCATTGAAGTTCATATTGTTTTCTGCAGCCCATTTAAAGATTTAGTTGATATCCGCCTGGAGTCTTGCAGTGTCTTCAGTGGAGGACACTGTCATGCAGATTCAGGTGTCATCTGCAAAGGAAGACACGGTGCTGTGGCTTACATCCCTGTCTATGTCAGATATGAGGATGAGGATCTTTGCTGATTTTTTTATTATTAAAACTTTAAACCCTCCTGTGGTCCCTTAGATTCACTATCCAAAAGTTTTATTCTTAAACATATAAAATGTATTATTTGTATATTAAAACTGAAGTACAGTTGACAGCCATAGTGTACACAGTAGTTTTGTTCCTGATAATGGTGTGTAATCAAAAATGCATGTAAACTGAACTGAAGAATGTATGGAAAAGTAAGGTTACATTCATTAGACAGGGATCCAGCAGCTACATCTCTGCCAACAGACAGAAGTGCCTTACAGTTCAGTTGTCCCACTGATTGCCACTGTATGGGTGTTATAAAGGAGTTAGTCGCCTGGATATACATGGGAGGGGGTTTGAGCAGTTGGGGTAAGGGGGGCTTAAATGTCAGAGTTGGGGATTGGGGAAACTGCTGTTGTGGGAGGTAGAAACTGAGCAGTGGAGGGATGGGGGCAGGAGCTGGAGGCTAATGTTGGGAGGTGAAGTATGCTGGGCAGTGGAGGGATGTAGCAGTGGAGGCTGTGTAAGTGGCAGCATCAGTGGCCTAGTGTGGATGGTGGTGGGAGATTGGGTAAGTGAGTGTGCAGTTGTTGGTGTGGTTGAGCAAGATGTGGGCATCAAGTCATGGGAAAATGGTATGGGTGAGGGAGTTGGGCTGGACAAAGTGTGATCTTGAGTTAGTTGGGAAACTGTGGCTGGGGCAGAATGGTATAGGTGTAGGTGTGCAGCTTTGGGAGTAATTGTGTGGGCAGGTTGTGAGTGGGGGTTGCTGGTTGGGATGGTGTGGGTGAAGGCATGTGGTTGTGGGGGAAATTATAGGGCAGGTGGTATGGATGAGGGTTGTTGGGCAATATGGGTGAAGTTGTTGGGTGTGTAGTGAGGGCATGTGGCTATAGGGGAGGAAGAGTTGTATGAGTAGGTGGTGTGGGTGTTGGTTGCTGGGTGGGGTGTGCAGCAAGGAATAGATGGAGGCAGGTGGTATGACAGAAGCATGTCACTAAGGTATGGTATTGGATGTGTATTAATGGAGCACTGAGGTAAGGGAGGTTGTGTACATTAAGTAGGCCTCCCTGGTAAGACAGTGGACTCAACTTTAGTCTCATTGTAAGATGGAGGAGAAAGAACCTGGCATGTGCCATATTTTCCCACATGTTTACTCCACCATATTAACTGATTAATATGGCACATTCACCCAAAATATGCTGCAACATTGCAATCGTGTTAGAGCAAAGTGTTAAAAGATCACTTGTTAACTGGCAGAATGTTGTATTATAAATAGAATTTAATGAGTGGAAAACTCTAACCTAAAAGGATAGTATTTATATAATTTAATAAATGCAAGATTGGATATCAGATTGGAGGGAGAGAGTATGGAGGAGGTGAATGTATTCAGATATTTGGGAGTGGACGTGTCAGCGGATGGGTCTATGAAAGATGAGGTGAATCATAGAATTGATGAGGGGAAAAGGGTGAGTGGTGCACTTAGGAGTCTGTGGAGACAAAGAACTTTGTCCTTGTAGGGAAAGAGGGGAATGTATGAGAGTATAGTTTTACCAACGCTCTTATATGGGTGTGAAGCATGGGTGATGAATATTGCAGCGAGGAGAAGGCTGGAGGCAGTGGAGATGTCATGTCTGAGGGCAATGTGTGGTGTGAATATAATGCAGAGAATTCGTAGTTTGGAAGTTAGGAGGGGGTGCGGGATTACCAAAACTGTTGTCCAGAGGGCTGAGGAAGGGTTGTTGAGTTGGTTCGGACATGTAGAGAGTATGGAGCGAAACAGAGTGACTTCAAGAGTGTATCAGTCTGTAGTGGAAGGAAGGTGGGGTAGGGGTCGGCCTAGGAAAGGTTGGAGGGAGAGGGTAAAGGAGGTTTTGTATGCGAGGGGCTTGGACTTCCAGCAGGCATGCGTGAGCATGTTTGATAGGAGTGAATGGAGACAAATGGTTTTTAATACTTGACGTGCTGTTGGAGTGTGAGCAAAGTAACATTTATGAAGGGGTTCAGGGAAACCGGCAGGCCGGACTTGAGTCCTGGAGATGGGAAGTACAGTGCCTGCACTCTGAAAGAGGGGTGTTAATGTTGCAGTTTAAAAACTGTAGTGTAAAGCACCCTTCTGGCAAGACAGTGATGGAGTGAATGATGATGAAAGTTTTTCTTTTTCGGGCCACCCTGCCTTGGTGGGAATCGGCCAGTGTGATAATAAAAAAATTAATAAATGCATGAATAAAACAGTTACACTAACAAGCAAACCCTCCCCTTTCCTCCCTCACCCTCCACCACTACTGTTCTAATGTACTCATTTCAATTTTTGCCTTGGTTTTATATCAAATAAAAATCCTCTAATATATTTTAAGTGTTCCACTCTTAAGTAAAATTCTTCACAGGTTTTATACTTCACATAAAGTAAATTAATATCAATTTTTGTTTTATTTAAAATTTGCAGAAGGTACACAGACAGAAGAGGACATTGATCTTCCAGCTGGTAAGGAAGTTTTTTTAGTTCTTTATTTAATAGTTCTCTTAATCATTATGTTATTGCTACAGAAGTAATTTAGAGTATTCCTACACAGATGTGAGGTAGGTTCAGAGTTTGTCTTTTGTTTAAGAAATTCAATTTTGTTTGTCATTAATAATTTTTTTAATTTATATGTCATGTTCTCAATATTTAGGTTATGTTAGCCTAATATCATTTAACCAAATTCAACCATTTATAACATGCGTAAACACTGATAAACGAAATACTTCGTAAGGGCCTGACTACGTATTGATGTTGACAGAAAATAAGAGCCACTATCAGTTGATGTAGTACTTTTTTTTTTCTTTACATACCCAGTAAGCTTTTGTATACAGTGTGATATTGTAACTTTTTTTTTCATCAAACCAGCCATATGCCACCAGGCAGGGTGACCTAAAAAGAAAAACGAAAGTTTTTCTTTTCGAATTTATTAAATGTATACAGGAGAAGGGGTTACTAGCCCCTTGCTCCCGGCATTTTAGTTGCCTCTTATGATATGTATGGCTTATGGAGGAAGAATTCTGCTCCACTTTCCCATAGAGATAAGCCGAAATAAACAAGAACAAGAACTAGTAAGAAAATAGAAGACAACCCAGAGGGGCTTGTGTATATATGCTTGTACATGCATGTGTAGTGTGACCTAAGTGTAAGTAGAAGTAGCTAGGCATGCCTGAAACCTTGCATGTTTCTACTTTCTTTCAACAAATCGGCCATTTCCCATGGAGGTAGGGTGGCCCAAAAATTTTAGTAATGTGTACAGGAGAAGGGGTTACTAGCCTCTTGATCCTAGCATTTTAGTCGCCTCTTGCGACATGCATGGCTTATGGAGGAAGAATTCTGTTCCATTTCCCCATGGAAATAAGAGGAAATAAACAAGAACAAGAACTAGTAAGAAAATAGAAGAAAACCCAGAGGGGTGTGTGTATATATATGCTTGTACATGCATGTGCAGTGTGACCTAAGTGTAAGTAGAAGTAGCAAGACGTACCTGAAACCTTGCATGTTTATGAGACAGAAAAAAGACACCAGCAATCCTACCAGATATACTCTAGGTATAGGTATACTCTCCATCATGTAAAACAATTACAGGTTTCCATTTTACACTCACTTGGTAGGACGGTAGTACCTCCCTTGGCGGTTGCTGTCTACAACATACTACCTAGGATTTCTTGTAAATGTAATTGGAAAATTCATCACAAATTGAATATAATGTGCTATGAAGGTCTTTCCACACACGCTTCACTTTGGGATAAACTTTTTCAGTGACATTTACAAGATATTACACCATACAGAAGAGCTTCATAAGAGAGCTTACTTTACTCACATAAGAAGGCCTTCTAAATTTAACCCTTTCAGGGTTTCCGACATACTAGTATGGCTTGCGCACCAGTGTTATTGACGCACTAGTATGCCTAAATTCTAGCGCCTTCAAATCTAGCGAGAGAAAGCTGGTAGGCCTACATATGAAAGAATGGGTCTGTGTGGTCATTGTGCATAGTATAGAAAAAATCCTGCAGCACACAGTGAGTAATGAGAAAAAAAAACTGACCGTGTTTTTGGTTTAACCCCTTGACTGTCGCAACCCCCAATCCTGAGGTGTCTCCTGGTGTCGCAAAATTTAAAAAAAAAATAATTTTTTCTTATGAAATGATAGAGAATCTTTTCTCGATTGTAATGACACCAAAAAAACGAAATTTGATGGAAAACTGACGGATTTATGCTCTCGCGAAGTTAGTGACCTCGGCGTTGTTTACAAATCGGCGATTTTGCCCACTTTGAGCCCTATTTTCGGCTAATTCCGTTGTTCCAGTTGCCCAAACTCATAGCTATTTCTTTAGAACTCCATTTTTTCTATCGATTGAGTACAAGAAACTGCCCATTTATTGATATCGACTACCTAACAATGTGGTCAGAAATTTGCAATTTGGCCAATTTCACGAAAACTAAAAAATATGACAATTTCAAAATAAGGTCCAGAATGAACAATGCAGACATTCCTGGCTCTAAAATAACATTTTATTTTGTTCATCAGTCATGTCTCCAGGCCCCTCTGATATTACTCTTGCTTTCTATTTTGAATTTTTATTCAAATAAAAAATAGAAGACTTACTATTATGCAGACTACTGCAATACTGTAATAATTGTATAAATAACATCAACCCATTCATGACTGCATATTAGAATGGCTAGTTGGACATTTATTGGACAATGGCATCATTTGTTTGCTTTGGAACATTGGCAAAAATCAAACATTTCCCCTACTTTGAGCTCCATTTCTAGGTTCTTTTTATAGTAAAATCAATCAAAATCATCTCTATTTCTATAATGTTTTCCATTCTATCAAATGACACCAAGAAAACGAGAATACAACCATAAATACTATACGAAAATAGACCACAAAGTTGGCATTTTAATTAAAAAAAACGGCCGTAAGATGTATATATACGGCCGCGACAGTCAAAGGGTTAAAGCAACGACTTTGCACTGTATTTTCGTATGGTATTTATGGTTGTATTCTAGTTTTCCTGGTCTCATTTTATAGAATGGAAGACATATTACAGAAATTGAGATTATTTTGATTGGTTTCACACTGAAAAGTACCTTGAAATTGAGCTCAGAGTAGCAGAAATGTTCGATTTTTGCCGAAGTTCAAAAGTAAACAAATCATGCCATGTGTCCAATACACGTCAACTGGTGAGTCTAATATTCTTTCGCAAGTGCGCTGATATTATTTATACCCTTTCTACACTAATGCAGTAGTCTGCATAACAATAAATCTTCTATTTTTTGTGAGAATAAAAATTCAAAGTGGAAAGCAAAAGAAATGTAAGAGGGGCCTGGGGACGTGACTAATGAACAGAGAAAATGTTATTTTAGTGCCAGGAATGTCTGTCTTGTTTATTCTAGACCCTGTTTGGAAATTGGCATCTTTTGAAATTTATGTGAAATTGGCAAAATTGCCAATTTCTGACCACTTTATTGGATAGTTTAAATGGGTGGTTTCTTGTATCATTCGATAAAAAAAATGGAATTCTAGCAAAATAGTTATGATTTTTGTTGACTAGTACACTGGAATTGGCTGAAAATAGGGCTCAAAGTGGACAAAATCACCGATGCGTAAACATCGCCGAGACCGCTAACTTTGCAAGAGCATAATTCCGTAAATTTTTCATCAAATTTCATACTTTTGGTGTCATTATGATTGGGAAAAGATTCTCTGTCTTTTCATAAGAAAAAATAATTTTTTTTATTCCGAAAAATTTTCGACCCTGAGAACAAGTTTAGGAGAGGGCCTCTCGACCCTGAAAGGGTTAAGGTGCATAGAGAGGTAACCAGTGTATGCTCATGCATAGAGAAAGTTTATCAGAGTATGCACATGTATAGAAAAAGTTTAGCAGATGTTGTTTAATCAAAGCATGTAAAATAATCAACTTGTGGTTCTGGGGGCCTCACCTGTCCTACATTAGAATAGTGCATTGCTCTTGTGAGTGGGAGCTCAGCTGTACTACATTAGAACAGTGCATTGTTGTGACTGGTAGCTTGCAAATACAGGCGGGGCCCAACATATACAGCAGATTAGGTTCCAGGCTAATACTGTAAAGTGAAACATAGCTTTTTTTCACTTTCAAATGCATATAAAAGCCTGATAACATGTTTACACTATCATATATTAATCCTTAAACGGTCCAGATGTAGATCTACGTTCACTCGCCCAGCCTGTGAATATTTTGAAAAAAAAAAAAAATAAATTAAAGAGGGCCATTTTCTGTGTGTAATAAGACCAAAAAAAAAAAATTAGCACCAGTACTTACCGAGATAAAGGACCACGAAGTTGGTGCTGGATGCTCACCCGACAGCAACACTGAGTCCTGCCTCGTGCAGAAGTGTTGCCGATATACCTTTTTTTCTTGTTTTTATTTTAATTTATATAATTTTTATGCTCTAATAATTACAATTTATAATAGTTCTTGTGATTTCATAGTCAGTCTTTGTTCTGACACTAATATTAGGTACTGAAATAGTACTCATATAGTCACAATCACACTGACAGGTGAACATTTTTACCTACCTTAGTCACATACTATTGTCTAGAAATATATACGTAGTATTTATAGGTCAAAGCAGTGTTTTGGATACACAGGAGTATATAATAATAATAATAATAAGTTTCCTTTAACCCTTAACCCTTTCAGGGTCCAAGGTCAAAATATGAAGAGGTGCCCCAGTGTCCAAGGAATTTTGAAAAAAAAAAAATTATTTTTTTCTTACAGAATTGAAGATAATATTTTTGTGAAGGTAATAAAACAAAAAAAAATTTTTTGATCAGTACTTACTGAGATACAGCGGTGGGAAGTTGACCCAAAATGACCGGGTGGCGGCAACATCAGCGACTTCCGCAAAATCGCATTTTTTTATTTTACGTTTTTCATACTTTTTTTCTTATCTAATTTTTTCTTTTTCTAGTAACATTTGTGGCCTGTGAGACCAATATAATGTATATTGTATAAGTGTACACTCGTATTTAACACTATAACTGCACTAATTTGTTTATCAATATATTGCTTACAAAGCTTGTTTACAAGTTTATTGTAAACAAAATGATGAAAATATTAATGTGATTATTGTGTTGAATACAACAGTTCCATATAGTACCATATGGTACAATGGTGCCATAGGGTGCAATGGTACCATATAGTACAATTGTACCATATGGTACAATATGGTACAATGGCACATGATACAATGGTACCATATGATACAATGGTACCATATGGTAGAATATGGTACAATGGCACCATTTGGTACAATGGTACCATATGATACAATGGTACCATATGGTGCAATGGTACTATATGGTGCAATGGTACCAGATGGTACATTGTACCATATAGTACAATGATACCATATGGTTCATTGTACCATATGGTACTATATGGTACTGTTGTATTCAACACAATAAACACACTAATATTGTCATCATTATTTTGTTTGCAATAATTGTTTACAACAAAAATATGCAAAAATGTTGTATATTAGTAATGTTCTTTTATGTATTTACAAATGCACAGGAACTCGACATTTTCCTTGAGGAAGATGACAAAGCGCTTTGTCTTGGAAACTGCCGAGTCAGTAGCTAGCTTGCATCGCCACTCACTCAGTCTTGGCTGGTGTCTCTTGTCACCAACACCTATTAACCATATGGTACATGGTATCATATGTTACAGGGTACCATATGGTACATTGTACTATATGGTATAGGGTACCATGCAGTACAGGATAACATATGGTGCAGGGTACCATATGGTACAGGGTACCATGCAGTACAGGACACCATATGGTACAGATACAGGGATCCCTGTGGAAATAAGTCACCCTGACTTTTTTTTGGGTTATCCTAGGATTTTATACATATGTTGCTATGAATGATAATCCATGTACAATATGGCCCCACTTATATGGCGGGTTAGCTTCCAGGCTGTTGCCGGAAAGCAGACATCGCCGGAAGGCAGAACGCCATTTTTTTCCATTTATAAATGCATATAAATGCCAGACAGCAAGTTTACATTAAATTATATTGAGTTAGTAATAGAACTAGGCATTAAAAACACAAAGTAAAATACATTCACAGTACATTCATTACTTATCTTAAAGTATTTGTAATCTTAATGTAGGGAGAGAGGTGAGTAGTACTTATTTGTAGGAAGTCAGGTGCAGGTAGCCCAGGTGCAGGTAGCCCAGGTGCAGGTAGCCCAGGTGTAGGTAGCCCTGGCTCCCCATCTCATACTTAACCCTTTGAGGGTCGACAGGCCCTCTCCGAAACTCGTTCTCAGGGTCGGCCAAATTTAAAAAAAAAAAAAAATTATTTTCTCTTATGAAAAGATATAGAATCTTTTCCCGGTCAAAAAGACACCAAAAGTTTGAAATTTGATAGAAAACTTACGGAATTATGCTCTCGCAAAGTTAGCGGTCTCAGTGATGTTTACGCATCGGCGATTTTGCCCACTTTGAGCCCCATTTTCGGCCAATTTCACTGTACTAGTCGACAAAAAACATGAATATTTCGCTAGAACTCCATTTTTTCTATCGAATGGGTGCAAGAAACCACCCATTTATGAAATTCAACTATCCAGTACAGTGGTCAGAATTTAGCAATTTTGCCAATTTCACACAAATTTCATAAGATGCCAATTTCCGAATAGGGTCCAGAATAAACAAGAAAGACATTCCTGGCACTAAAATGACATTTCCTCTAGTCATTAGTCACGTCTCAAGGCCCCTCTTATATTCTTTTGCTTTCCACTTTGAAGTTTTATTTTCACAAAAAATATAAGATTTACTGTTATGCAGACTACTGCATTAGTGTAAAAAATGGTATAAATATTATTGGTGCACTTGTGAAAGAATATTAGACTCACCAGTTGACGTGTATTGCACGCTTGGCACGATTTGTTTACTTTTGAAGTTTGGTAAAAATCGAACATTTCTGCTACTTTGAGCTCAATTTCAAGCCACCTTTCATTGTAAAACCAGTCAAAATCATCTCAATTTCTGTAATATGTCTTCCATTCTATAAAATGAGACCAAGAAAACTAGAATACAACAATAAATACCATACGAAAATATACTGCAAAGTCGCTGATTTATTCCAAAAAAATGGTCAAAGTTTTTTTTTTTCTCATTATGCACTGTGTGCTGCAGGATTTTTTTTAGACTGTGCACACTGACCACATAGACCCATTCTTTCATATGAAGGCCTACCAGCTTTCTCCCACTAGATTTGAGGCCGCTAGAATTTATGTGTACTAGTACGTCAAAAACCCCTACGCTTAAGACGTACTAGTACGACCAAAACCCTCAAAGGGTTAATATAAGGTATTTAAAACATCCCAGAGAGGTAAAATACGCATACAGTACACTCATTATTTACCTTAAAATATGTGTAGTCTTAATATAGGAAGAGAAGTGAGTAGTATTTATTTGTAGGAAGTCAGTGTAGGTAGCTGGAAGGTGTAGCCGGTACCAGCTACCTACACTGTGGCCCAGAGCCATATTATTAACATCGACATACCTTGTTCACTGAGTTTAATCATTTCTAACAATTACCTTTAGATGCCATCATAAACGAAGGGAGAAGTAATGAATAAATTCATGCCGAAAATTGTAAACAAAAGCAGAGTGTGGGAGTGGCTGGGCCAAACGCAGATTCATACACGTTTTCTCTGATGGCTGAGCAGAGAAAACGTAATGGTGTCCCTCCACCTGGCTACCACACAGGTCCACAAGTATTATTATCAGAGCACATATAAAATATGCGATAAATGCCAGACAACATGTCTACACTAACTTATATTAAGTTAGCAATAGAAATAGGCATTAAAAACACAATAAAAGGTAAAATACACACAGAGTACACTTATTAGTTTCCTTAAAATATTAATACTAATGTGTGAGAGGTGAGTGGCAGGGTGTTTATTGAATAAAATCAGAATGGCACACCATCATCCTCTAACTTGACACTTAAAGCAAGAGGCTTACAACTCCTCTTTTTATCACAGCTAACCTTAGACGCCATCGTCAAAGAGAGCCAACTAGTTCACGAAAGAGTAAATGAGAGAGAGAACGAGATACAGAGTTGAGACAATGTAAGAACACAAACTGAACAGGTAGTGGGCAATCACTTGGTCAGGCGAAATAAATGCGTATTAATATGTGTCTACTTTTAGTTCATTCACGTACGTTTGTAAGAGTTTGTAAAACATTTACCTCAATATTTTTTTTTATTATAATAATAATTACCTCACAATACAAATACTCTTACATTGTGTACAAGTTAGTTCAGAATAAACAAACAGCAACACACCATTTTTAGAGTGAATAAAGATATTATTATTATTATTATTATTATTATTATTATTATTATTATTATTATTATTATTATTATTATTATTATTCTTTTCAACACACCGGCCGTATCCCACCGAGGCGGGGTGGCCCAAAAGAAAAAAACAAAGTTTCTCCTTTCAAATTTAGTAATATATACAGGAGAAGGGGTTACTAGCCCATTGCTCCCGGCATTTTAGTCGCCTCTTACAACACGCATGGCCTACGGAGGAAGAATTCTGTTCCACTTCCCCATGGAGATAAGAGGAAATAAACAAGAACAAGAACTAGAAAGAAAATAGAAGAAAACCCAGAGGGGTATGTATATATACGCTTGTACATGTATGTGTAGTGTGACCTGAGTGTAAGTAGAAGTAGCAAGACGTACCTGAAATTTTGCATGTTCATGAGACAGAAAAAAGGACACCAGTAATCCTACCATCATGTAAAACAATTACAGGCTTTCGTTTTACACTCACTTGGCAGGACGGTAGTACCTCCCTGGGTGGTTGCTGTCTACCAACCTACTACCTAGGTATTATTATTATTATTATTATTATTATTATTATTATTATTATTATTAAAAGCACCAAACCCACAAAGGTCGTGAATTGCTATATATAGAGTAAAGGCATATGAAAAGAATATTTTTCTACAGTTATCCCCCAGTTTGACTAGAGAAAACGTAATTCTTCCGACACTACCTACACAGCTGCTTTGTAAACAAATCTCATATTTACGTCAATTTTTATTCTTTGAGTGTATGTATCATGTTTATATGCTATGTAAAGGGTTTCATATATAATTTTGAGGAAAATATCATAGATGGATTAATGAAAATGCCTATATTAATGTAAAATAAGACATTTAGTGTGCCCAAGAGTGTTTATTATTATGTAGTATTGGTGTCATGAGTAGAGGGAGACTTAGCGATTTTAATGTGTACCTGCACACCAGCACAGTGTGTAAGTATATTTAGGTACAGGTACACATAAGTATAATTATCAGAGTACACATAAAATACACAGTAACTTTAAAACACTTGAAATTTTGGAAAGTTTCCTGACATAATAGATGTGGTCACGGAGAATGTAAACAAACCGGGTGGGGCGCGCCGTATTTGAAAGACCACTTGCCGTATAGCAAATTTTGGTCATAATTTGACATCATCGTATTAGCAGAACGCTGTAAGGCGAAACGCCGTAAAGCGGGGCCCTACTGTAATTGTATTTCTGTACACCTGAATAAACTTACTCAAGCGCATGTGGCATTGTGAGTAAATTTATTTAGGTATATACAAATAAAGTTACATAGATTATCATACATAGCAGCATATGTTTGGAGAACCTATGATAACCCAAAAAAGTCAGACTTATTTCCATTAGGGTCCCTGTACACCATGTACCATATGGTATAATGTACTATATGGTACATTGTACCATATGGTACCATTGTACCATATGATACCATTGTACCATATGGTACAATGGTACCATATGGTTCAAAACCATAGAATTCTTTTTCAGCTCCACTTCCATCAGTCTTAGAACTGTAAGTTGTGAAGAGGAGAGTCAGAATTCACCCAGAGAGTGAGTAGGGAGTGAGAGCTTCCTTGACGCCAAGCATGATGAACAAAGCTACTTTGGCGGCATTCCCACAATGCCATGCGAGCGTCCAGATTTTTTCTATAGTGCGCACACTGACCACCCAGACTCATTCTCTCAGATGTAGGCCTACCAGCCTTCTCACGCTTAATTTGACGCCGCTAGAATTTTGGCGTAGATCTACAGTTTGGACCCTCAACATAAAGCCGTAGATCTATGGACCCTGAAAGGGTTAAACTGTCCAAACATAGATCAGAGTTCAATTTTACATTGTTTCTTGTGTAAAAAAAACGTAGATCTATGTTGTGAGCGTTACGCACGCAAACGTAGATCTACATTTGGACAATTTAAGGGTTAAGCATGGTGTAAGATGAGTGTCACTCCACTGCTGACAGTGCAGCAGTGGAGTGACATTTGATGATAGTGCACTGCTTTGGCTTTGTTTTCACTGTTACATATAAACATTGTCTGTCTGTTTTTCTGTCAGTCCATCTGTCCATCTGTCTGTCTACTTCTCTATTTATCTCTGTCTCTGCTTATCTGTCTTTCTGTCTCTCTGCTTGTTCTCTTTCTGTCTCAGAGAGAGCAACTCATGAACCAACAGGTATTACACATGATGCAGAGTAGGAGTAGTCATGTCTGATTCCTGAACAAGTAAAAATGCATACAGTGGACCCCCGGTTAATGATATTTTTTCATTCCAGAAGTATGTTCAGGTGCCAGTACTGACCGAATTTGTTCCCATAAGGAATATTGTGAAGTAGATTAGTCCATTTCAGACCCCCAAACATACACGTACAAGCGCACTTACATAAATACACTTACATAATTGGTCGCATTGGGAGGTGATCGTTAAGCGGGGGTCCACTGTATTACCTGCCAATCACGCTTATTATGCATTATATCTACAAGCACAGTACAGCACTTTGTCTGGATTTTTTGGGTTATCCTAGGTAATTTACACTATGTATAATTGTATTTATATGTACTTGTGAGAGAGAGACATAGACAGAGAAAGAGGTAGACAGAGACAGACAGTCAGATTGAGACAGATAGATACAGCCAATCAGCCAGCCACCTAGTCAGCTGGCCAGCCAGGCGGCCAACCAGCAGGTCAACCAACCTGCTGAATACGTATTACACGTTCCAGAATTGTTTCTCTTTACTTAGGGTATAGGTTATAGGATGTTCTGGCAGGATGACACTACCTTGATAATAACCCATGTTGCACATGGGTTATTATCAAGGTTTTTTTTTATATTTCCTCATCCACTTGTGGGCACATCCACCTCAAAGCCACTAAACTTGGGGTCAACATCACTTTCCTCTTAAAATGGGAGTCTTAATGCGACATGATACCAGTGAATCCCTGGTGTTTGCCGTGCTGTTTCCTCTAACCGGTGCTCAACTGAACTGGTGCTCCCACAAGGTACTAAGTAGTCCCAGATCTTTTTAATACTGCACACACCGACTGTTAAGACCCATTCTGTGTTGACCAGGCATCTCAGGCTAATCGTGCCAAATTTGGAGGCAGGAAAAATAAAACAGTAATCTATGTTTGGAGCGCTAGCAGTAACAACGTAGATCTACGTTTGGACAATTAAGGGGTTAAGGACTGGGCCGTGGGTGCATTGGCCCTCGGAACGACCTCCAGGTAGACCTTTCAGACAAAAGAAATGCACAGGCCTATTATCAAAACTTTAACTTTTTTAGGGAACTTTTCATAAGGAAGCAGCATCAGCATGCCAAACAAATGAAGCTGGATTCATTCTTTAAAGATTTTCCTCATTCTACTTCTCCCAAATCATCTACCAGCAGGCCTGAGCCATCTATGTCTTCTGAACTATTTACATTTCCCACACTATCTACCTCTGTCTCCCATACCATGAGTGATGTTGTGATGTTACTGTGGAACTCTACAGCTCCTTTTTCTTTTCAGGTACAGGTACTGTACAGTATTGTTGTGTAATATTGTACTCTAGTTTATTCTTAGTGTGTACAGTAATCTCATCAATACAATGGACTAAGTCTGTCTGTGTTTTATTGGGCATTTGTTCATGTCCAGTAGTTGATCATTTAAGTGGACTACATCCTCTTAATTGAAAATTTTAATATAATGGGTTTTCATTACAGCATACATCTCTTTTCCCTTATTAGTTTGTCTTGTAAAGGTTTCACTGTACTTACCAGATAGAGGTTCCTATTCGAGGAGAAGTATGCTGAAGGGTTGGAGGAAGGGGGAGGGGGAGTTAGGTAAAGTGAAGAAAGGACGACAAGTATGTAAGAAAAATTGATAGTGTTAATTTGATTAGGCAAAATTGAAGGAGTTATGCAAGAGATAGAGAGGAAGGAATAATATCATTTGCTTACAGTGATGTGATACTTGGACAGGCAGCAAATTCTACAGTCATGTTTTCATGCGATTTCTCATGAATTCTCAAGAGCCAAACAGCAACAACAACAAAGCTTATGGAGTTAGTTTTGGTCTGTTGAGGAGCAGCTTATAACCCTAGCAAGCTGGCCACATATTGCATGCATTCATTTGTTGGTCACAGTTGCCTGGCAGGAGTAATCATTATATGAGCAAAGACACTCATTCTACTAGACATGTTCCAGGTTTGCTCTTGGTCATTTTTTAAAATTAGATTCCACAAAGGTCAGTCAACTTATAAAGTATATATGCACACACTGTATTTTTTGTATTACTGTGCACTTATATTTTTTCATTTCAGATGATGCTTGTGTCAATGGTCACAGGTGTGAAGAATGTGGGGAAATTATCCAGTTTAAACGTGACTACATCCGTCATCTCCGTCAGAAACATAATCTTCGACCATTTGAATGTGATCAGTGTGGCAAGACTTGTACATCTCATATAGCTCTGGAAGCTCATCACAAAGTACATGGATTAGAGAGGCCACACCGTTGCGATTACTGCGGTAAAGGCTTTGTTGATCCATCACATCTTAAAACACACATTCTTACACACACAGGAGAGAGACCTCATAGTTGCCAGCATTGCTTCAAAGCATTTGCACAAGCATCACAACTAAAAAAACATTTAGCTATACATGAAGAGAGCTTCCAATACAAATGTTCGGTGTGCTACCGAAATTTTGCTCACCGTGATACACTCTACACTCACATGAAGACACACACTTCAGATCGCCCGTTTATATGTGACATTTGTACTCTTAGCTTTGTTACTAGCAGTGGTCTCAACCGGCACAGAAAAGTTCACAAAAGATCTAGTGACCCTGTTGGAGGCCTTGAGGATGAACTAAAGTGCAGTGTGTGTCAAGCCAACTTCACCTATAAAAGAACTCTGACTAAGCATATGTCCACTGTGCATGATGATGGCCTCATAGTCAAAGAGGAAGATGAAGGTGCTGTGAAACCATTTTCAGATGAATTCTCCATTGTTGAACAGCTTCAGGAACAGCTCAATGAAGGTTATGCACCAAAAACTTCTGAACTGTATGATGAACCTAAGCAGTCAGAAACTCTTGAGAGCAAATTTCCCACAAATCCATTCAAGTGTGGTATATGTGAAGAGTCATTCACAGATGTTGATGTGCTATGTGATCACTACACCAATTCTCACACTGGTGATCAGGAAGTGTACTGTGATGTATGTAGTGTAGGTTGTGCTACGGAACAACAGCTTGAGCAGCACAAACAGCTCCATCTTTTTGAAGAACAACAGAGTATAATACACATTATGCCAACAGATGAATTTCCATTTGTGTGTCCAATTTGTGGAAAAAACTTCAGGAAGCATCAAGAGTTTGCACGGCATCAAAGAGGACACACACAAGAAAAAAACTACAAATGTGATCTTTGTGATGCTGGTTTTCCACTGAAGTCAGCCTTAGATAAACATGTTTTAGTTCATACTGGTGAAAGACCCTTTAAGTGTGACATCTGTTTAAAGAGTTTTCGACAAAGTGCAGCACTTGTTAGGCACAAATTGTGGACCCACAGATTAAAAAACCAAAATAAGTGTGAGTTATGTGGTAAAACTTTCTTCACCCCTGCCCTTCTCAGATATCACCTTGATAGTCATGGTGATGCAGGGCTCTCTGTGAAATCTCGTTTAGCAGAAATATCAGAAACTGAAGAACAGCAATTAGTAGACCAACGGTGTGATATTAAACAGGAGGATAGAGGAGATATGGAAGTATGTGAGGATGTCAGAGATGGAAAGCAGTATAACTGCAAGTACTGTGGTAAGTATTTCCCAACTTATGTCTCACTCCTTACTCACAAACTAACTCATAAATTGTCAGCATCATATAAATGTGATGTGTGCCACCGTACCTTTCGAGAGAAAAGGTACCTACAGAAACATAAACTAACTCACAAAGGAGTCAAAAGTTGGAAATGTGACATTTGTATGAAAGCTTTTGCCACAAAGCTTACTCTGATTAGGCACTCTCATGTGCATCTGCGTGAAGCTCTTCGCCCAGGTCCTGAGTTTGCATTTATTCCTGAAGAAGGAGAGGATGGTGGGGAGATGATTCTTGGAAGTACACTTCCCACAGTCCTCAAGTGTGATGAATGTGGCATTGATTTTGCTCATAAGAGTCATTTTGTTCGCCATAAACTTTTGCACTCTGGCACTCCACTTCTAAAGTGTGGCTTGTGCAATAAATTGTTTGTGCATAAGAGTGACATTATTCGGCATAAGGTCATGCACTCGTTTATGTTTACCTGTGATGTGTGTGGACGTAACTTTCACAAGCGATCACTGTTTATTATGCACAAGAAGAAACATATAGATGATAAGCCATTTAAATGTGAGTGTGGTAAAAGCTTTTCTACAAGTGGCAATTACAATACTCATAAGCGTATTCATAGTGGTGAGAAACCATACAAATGTGACATGTGTGAGTACAGGTGTTCACAGAGTGGTCGTCTTTTAAAGCATAAAAGAATGCATAGCGGAGAAAAACCATATCAATGTGAAACTTGTGGCAAGTATTTTGCTAACCATGAATCAGTCAAAATACATATGAGAATTCATTCTGGAGAAAGACCATTCAAGTGTGGTAACTGTGGTAAGACTTTTATAAATAACAGCAGCCTCAATCTGCACATGCGGGATCACATTCGAGAAGAAATGTTCAAATGTGATGTGTGCCAGCACAAATTTCGGCGAGAACATCATCTGGAAAAACACAGACAATTTCACAACCTTCAACAGCAATATCAGAATGCCAATATGGGTCTTGAGACAGATGGTAATGTGGAGACCCATCTTTATATGTGTGACACATGTGGAAGAGTATTTGATAAGAAAAAGTACCTTTACACTCATCACAATGTCCACTCTCGTCAACGCAACTTCCATTGCAGTTTTTGTGGGAAGCAACTGGCATCACGTCTTGCACTGAAGAATCACAATTTAATTCATACAGGAGAAATGCCCTTCAAGTGTAGTCAGTGCAAAAAAGAATTTCGTAGTTCTTCCAACCTTAAGCGTCACGAACGTTCACATCCTATCCCGGATGCATGCACTTTGAGATGTGATGTATGTGATGAGAGCTTTTATACTTCAGAGGTTCTGAATCAACATAAAGCAAGCCATATGCAAGGCATGATGATAATGAACCCTGGGGTAGAAACTGTATCAACAGCAGATAATTCTCATCATTTGTATGTTTTTGAAACTGTGGGAGGAGTCAGTGAAGCAATGGATTCTACCCAACAGCTTTTAGTTGATAATAGTCAACAACAGTTTTTAGTTGATAGTTCACAGCCACTTTTAGTCTTTCCTGAAGCAGCCAATACACCATATTCTGATCTTGCAGAGGCACAAGACCATGAGCAAGAGCAGGCTGAAGCCGAACATGTGCCTCAGTCAGAAGTTATTATGGTGCATGAAAAAATGGAAGAGCAAGAGGAGGAGGAGAGGGTTGTTTTAAAGCCATTTACATGTGATGACTGTGGTAAATCTTTTGCTAAGAAGCAATATTTGACAAAACATAAATATAGACACAGAGAGGTTAAGCCACATGCATGTGATGTATGTGGGAAACGATTTGCACAGAAGTTTGAGGTTGCTGTACACAAAATCAAACACACAGGAGAGCGTCCCTACCAGTGTGATATATGTCGTAAACCATTCCGTAGTAAAGTGAATCTCCTTAATCATAAGATGCGTCACACTGGAGAGTATCCCTTTTTGTGTTCTGTATGTAGTAAGGGCTTCACCACACAGCTACAGCTGGAGCGGCATGTAACACTTCATACTGGTTCACATCCATATAAGTGTAGTATATGTCAGAAAGGTTATACTCAGCGCACTACTCTGGTGAAACACTTGGCTAAGGTTCATGAAATTTTAGATGTTTCACAGATTGAAGCAATGAACTCTCTGGAAAATGCAGAAGCAGTTGAAAACATGGAAGGTATGGAAGAGGTGGATAGATCTGTACTCTCGAATGTCCCTGATTCTGCCATAGATAGAAGTGATCAGGCAACTGCAGAAGAAGCATCACATGCTGCAATAACTATGGATGCTGATTTACTAGGAAATCAAGAGCCACAGACAGCATATTCTGTGGTGGAAGTTCACCCAGATTACCTGAAGGACTACTTGCTTAGTGGACCACAAGTAGTATCCACTCAGGACATGGATCCTAAGATCTTACAGTCTATCCTGCAACATGTTCGCAGTACCACTAGTGATACTACCATCACAGATGGTCAGACTGTTGTTCATGTAAATACAATCAGTGACTAGGGCAGTGCAACTGATTTGTAAATAAAGATTCAATTTTATCAAGTTTTTCAATACGTTGCATATACACTTTCTGGAGAAATTTCAAGTAGGCAAGCAAGAATTATGGGATGCCTTTAAAAGTTTTTGAGTCATGAATTCTACCCTTGAAAAAATGTATATAGTACTCTATTTCAAAGATTCTTCCAATTTGTGTATGTATGTATTTTAATTATTGATATACACAGTTAACTCTTGCTATTCACAAGTTTTCTGCTCATGGTGTTGATGTAAGGCTGTTAAATTTGTAAATTAAATTTTCCCATTTATGACAGCTCCAAGATGCATCATGTTTGTGAATCATCAGAAGGAATTTGTTGTGCACAATAGCAAATTTGAAGACTAATAATAGTTCATCAGTTAATAGCAAACCTTTGTTAATTGTTAAATGTGCATCATTTGCTTACCAAAATGAAGTTAATGTGTATAAGGGTTCCCTGTGTGTGGGAGCATTTAACAGCATGCTACATTTATTATAGCACAATGTAATTGTGAATATCATCAGTAATTCATAATAATTGATGCAGAGATGATGTTAAGGTTATAATTTTATTCTCAAACATAATTTATGTTGATTGAATGTAATTTCACAAACAAGCATTTCTAGTTCTCTCTCTTAATAACTATGTATAACCTAAATATTGTACTGACACCACACACCACCACACTCTCCTGCCACACTCCCTTCACACACCACCACACTCTCCTGCCACACTCCCTTCACACACCATCACACTCTCCTGCCACACTCCCTTCACACACCACCACACTCTCCTGCCACACTCCCTTCACACACCACCACACTCTCCTGCCACACTCCCTTCACACACCACCACACTCTCCTGCCACACTCCCTTCACACACCACCACACTCTCCTGCCACACTCCCTTCACACACCACCACACTCTCCTGCCACACTCCCTTCACACACCATCACACTCTCCTGCCACACTCCCTTCACACACCACCACACTCTCCTGCCACACTCCCTTTACACACCACCACACTCTCCTGCCACACTCCCTTCACACACCACCACACTCTCCTGCCACACTCCCTTCACACACCACCACACTCTCCTGCCACACTCCCTTCACACACCACCACACTCTCCTGCCACACTCCCTTCACACACCACCACACTCTCCTGCCACACTCCCTTCACACACCACCAC